>NC_069657.1:61339356-61546856 GCF_027244095.1 Hemicordylus capensis
AAAAACAGTACTCCTGTGTATTTTTCAAAATTCTACAGTAAAAGGAATTCTAATTTAATTTTGTTATAATTCATATCTGAAGCTACCTTGTTCTTCCTAAACAATTTTTTTCATTTCAACATTGGATAATATTGGTAAAATATAAGATATTGGTAAAATGAGTCTGCTGGATTACATTTAGTCTGTTCAGCGTGTAAGTAAATTGTTCTGAAAATGCTGTTTTGGTAGAACTTGAGATCCAGGCTTTTCCTTAGCACTTATTAGCATGCTGTAGATAATGTTTTATCATATTTTTGTTTAATGAAAGCAAACACATCTCTTATTGCACATAGGAATTCCTTCAGTTGTGTTAACAGTGAGAGATAACCTTTTTCTTTTCTTTTTTAATGATAAACTAATATTACCATACTCGAGGTACTTATTTCAGATTTAGATTGCATTTTAGGAGTCTAGAATTAAAATGCTTTTTGAACAGCATTGGTTTTTTTTCTTGTGGAAGCACATACTAGCAGTGTCAGTCCATTTGTCCATTTGTTTTTGCCTGCTGTGACCGTTGGTGACTCTATAGAGTCTTGCATGGAAATCTTTCTTAGCCCCGGTACCTGCAATTCTTTTTAACTACAGATTTTCAAGGCTGAACCTGGTACCTTTCCACAAAAAGGGCAAATAGTTATTTCTGTAAATGGCATTAGAGTTAATATTAGTGAATTGATTGTGAAATTTTTAAATTGCAGGCTTACTAGCAAAAGTTGGGACTACTAAACTGTTAATATTTTGATCAGTTGAATTAAAATCAACATTTTTTTTTGGCTGAGTATCATTAAATTACCAATTGTTTTTAATTCATTTCATATATTGATAAATATTTCCTTTACCTCACTACCACAGTCTGGAGGTAGGATTTTTAGGGGCAAACTAGATTAGATTTTTAAAATCATGTCGTTAACCCTGGGAGGCTTTTTTCCTTTCTTGTAAATAGCATGCATGGTGGCAGGATGAAGTGACACAATCTGGATCACGGCAGGATAGTATTACTGAATTCCCCCTGCCTGTCCCCTGTAGTTCTGTTCTGGATTTGGCAGTGTGTGTGTACTACTGATGGAGGGTGGGGGGAGGACACCAGGGCAGATAATGTAACTAAGGTCACATCTAGTGGTATTTTTAAGAGAAGTAAAACCTCAAATATACTGCTGTTAAGGGGGAAATGAACAAGTTTTTATATATACAGACAATGGCATGAAGACATAATCATACTTAATATTCAAGATGCCTCTTACTGTATAAATAGCTGATGCTTTTAGGTCCTAGAATATAAGGGGTTACAGTAGGGTTTCTCTGTAGACAGCTTTCAAGTACATTAATAGATCTTTTTAAAAACAGAAGACATCATATTGTTTGCTGGAGACATTTACTTTGTCTAACTACTTTCATATGCTAATTTGAAAGTTTTTGTAATTTTGTGCCATGTGTTTTAAACCACTTGTCATTGGAGACTAGCAGTTTTTGTAGGGCGAATAATATCTTTAACCTTTTTCTCTTTTACAACTTCTGAGAGTTTCTGGTGGCTGGCTGCTTCTGATTGTCATTTTTGTTAAGTTTAGAATTAGTTGGGAAATGACGCTAAGGTCATAGGGTTATTTCCTGCCGTGTTCTCCATCGTTTGCCTGCAAAAAAACCTCCTGCAAGAAGACAGGAAATGATTTTATGACCCTAGTGTAATTTTCTGTTTTATTGTAAACTAAACAAAATGGCAACTGGTCACAAGAAATCAATTTGGAAGCTGCAGAAAAAAGGTTCTAACATCCACACCTCCAACCCTGCACCCAGAGCAGGCAAGTACATTTTGTTACAGGCAAGTAGCAAGACTTGGTTTGTGTGGTGTGTGTCTTGAGATCAGATAGTCTCAATCAATATTGAGGATTCAGCTGCATGTCTTTTTTATTTCAAATAACTTCCCCCCCTAATGACTTAATGCTATTCCAATATAATACTTTAATCCTACTGGATGGTGATGGAATCTTAGAAGGTTGGAGCTGGAAGCAGAGCTTTTGATTTTCTTGACATTTTGAATTGGAAAAATTTCTCATGAATTTTTATTTTCTGTATCAGAAATTCAGAAAAATTTACTAAGCAAATTTTCCTGATATCCTAATAGATTGCATTCTTATTTGGCCTGTTAGTTGATCTATATATTTAGTTAAACATAGCAAAAACTATATTTTCAACACTGTATTTCAAATAGTTGAATTGAGATATGGGAAAAAATTTATGACATAAAGATTAAATTTGTGTGTAAATGTGTGTAAATGTGTAAACTACATTGCTATCCCCCCCCTTTCTCAGCAGATTGTGAAATATAGGTGGCCCTCATTATCTGCTATCGTGGCACCCGTGGTTTTGCATATCCGTGGTTGGGTCATAGGGACCCAGTTTATTTATTCGTGGGGCAAAAATAGGTTTATTTTCACCTATTGGTGGTCCTTGAATGAACCTTGAGTCGTCCGTTTTGTGGCTCTTTTCTGCAAGTGCAAAAAAACAAACAAGCCCTCGAAGAACAAAGGTTAGGGAGGCATTGTTGGAGAGCTGGAGATTTAAAGTACTGTGTTTATTCCTCGCCCCGCCTCCCCAAGCCTTTTTCTTGTGATTTTTAGCACTCAGTGTGCTTAGGAACCTAACCCCCCAATCCCCCAGAGGGTTAAGGTCTCTTTATTTGTGGTTTCATTATCTGCAGAAGTTGGTGAGAATTGAACCCCCACAAATAGAGAGGGCCTCCTGTATCAGTGCTTTAAAATGGCATTGTCATACATAGCAGGAAGCTTTTACAAAGATTCAAAATTGATGGATCACTTATGTGCATGTTAAAATATTTTATGTAATGTAGCCCCAACATGCAACACCATTATCCTCTAGTTGAGCATGACCTTATTTAAGCAGCGGCATTGGGAGCTGATGAAGTAATTGGCCCAGTTTATACAAAATGTCTCAAAGGGCTAAGCAATCAAGTCTGTAAGCAGATAAAAATAGAACATGAAAATACAACTATGGAACATTTCCAGTAGTGTCTTTTGTGGGATTAATTTCCCATGTTTCACTGTAAAACCTTCTGTGAAAGATATAGTAAAATATTAGCAGTAAACATACAGAACTTTAAAATTAGAACTTTAAGGAAGTAACATATGCACTTTAAAAAAAATAACTGGGAAAATCTGTTTCTGTTAATGCTATTGTTAATTCTAGTAAATTGCCAAGGAATGAAGTCTTATATGATTAAAACAAGATAGTTCTCTCAGCTGGTTGGCAGTGTAAAATATTAATGACATTCCCACAAGTTAGAGCTTCCACATATGGTCAGAACTTCTGCAGTCTCTTAATTCTTCTAGAGATTCCCTACTTTGTGCAAAGAATAGTTTCATCCTTTTTATGTTTATATAGTACTTGATTATTTTGATTGGCTTCAGAGTAGATCGATATAAATAACCCCCAAAGGCTGGTTTTTAAAGCATTGATTTAAATTTTAAAAATCCATTTATTATTTAGGTACTTCTTAAATAAGACCATACTAATTGGTTGCTATAACCATAAAAATGTGATTTAATATTGCTTTATTCTGACAACCAGGCCTTGCATCTCTTTGTTGCATTGTTTACGTTTTCCTTTTTTTAACTTGGTGAAGGCTTTTCTTCGAAGCTTTCCCATTCTCAAGATGACTGCAGCCCTGACAGGTCTTTGTAGATCGATGCTGATTGGAATCAACCTGGGAAGGTGTAGCTTCTTTCTAGTACACCTTTTTGTTTTATAGCTTTTATTTTATAGGCCCTTATAGCTACCTACCCTACCATAATAGCTGTTGGGCAGATAAGTGCTTCTTACAGAAGGTGAATGTCTCTACTCTTTGATCTGTTGGTAAAGTAATAAATAAAATATGTGAACGAGTAGCAGAGAACAGTTAGTTACTAGGCAGAAAATGGGACCAAAGGTCCACGCATTTGGACCAGTAGATGACACCTATGGTGACTTGTCCAGTGTTAGGTCATGGTCAGCCACTGGAAAATGTGTTGGAGTCTGAAGTTAATACTTGGAGGGCCTTTTAGACAACCTAGAGGACAGACCAGGAAAGCAAGCTGGGAGTCAGTGCTGAAATCAAGGGTCAAAGCAGAACAGGTAGGAACCAAGATCAGGAGTCAAGTATTGAGTCACAGTTGAAGCCAAGGTTCAAAGCCAAGCAGATAAACAAGAACTGACAGTGAAAGACAAGCTGAAAGTTGGAGCCTAAATCAACAGTGAAGCCGAGCAGGAACTGGCATCAAGAATTACAATGCATCATGAAACTAAAGCAAAACCTGAGTCCAGGGAGGAAAACTTTATATCCATCTGTCCTAGAAGTAGCCAATGAACTGCCTTGCATGGTGCAGTCAGTCCAGGGACTTATTTATTATTATTATTACATTTATATCCCGCTCTTCTTCCAAGGAGCCTGGAGCGGTGTACTACATACTTAAGTTTCTCTTTCACAACAACCCTGTGAAATAGGCTGGGCTGAGAGAGAAGTGACTGGCCTAGAGTCACCCAGCTAGTATCATGGCTGAATGGGGATTTGCACTCGGGTCTCCTCGGTCCTAGTCCAGCAATCTAATCACTACACCACGCTGGCTCCCATACCTGGCATACCTTAGAGCTCCCATACCTGGCAAAACTGCTGTAGAACAACTGGCTGCCAAATGGGGCAGCAGCATGCAGACTCAGATTTCCAGACTTCAGTACAGGTAGTTCTTGGTAACTTGCCATTCCCTGACCGCTAGTATAGGGTCATGAATTAATGAATTAAATGAAGATTCCTGCCCCTCCCAGTTCACTTTACAAACGAAAGCAACCCTTCATATGAAGAACGCAAGTTCAGTTTTAAGAGAACATATGTTTGCATTAAGCTCATATTTCATTATAAACAAGCTATTTTAAAAAGAAAAAATTACTATATATGAGACATTTAATTTTTAGTTTTTTAAAAAATCAGACTCTTAAAAATGATAATCCTTGCTTTTTCTTGTGATAAAGAGTCCAGGTATTGACGAATGTGCTTAGCTGATTACTGTGCCATAGGTCCTCTTTTCAGAAAGCAACAAGGAATTGATAAGAGTTCTAACTCCTAACTTGAACTTGTCTAAATGGCACATGTGCAGGCCAGGTGTGTTCCACCGCTCTTGATAATGTTTTATTTATATATATATATCTATATATCTATATATCTATATCTATATATATATATATATAGATATATATATATATAATATTTATATACCGCCTGATATTTGTATCTCTAGGAAGTGTACACAATTTAAAACAACAAACATAAAACAGAGTAAAAACAATTTCACAAAAGAAAAAGGTTAAAAGTATTTCATAGGATACAAACAATTAAACAGTTAAGAATTATTAATTTCATTTAAAAGCCTGAGAAAACATGTGTGTCTTGAGGGTCTTCCTAAAAGCAAACAGAGATTGAGATGCTCTTATTTTGACAGGGCACATATTCCAAAGCTCCGGGGAAGCTGCAGAGAAGGCCTGGTCATGAGTCACCACCATATGAACAGGTGGAAATTGTAACCGGACCTCTCCAGATGACCTTAATAGGAAGCAGGGTTAATGACAAAGAAGGTGCTCTCTTAAGTACCCATGGATCCAAGCCATTGAGGGGTTTATAAATAAACAGCACTTTGTATTTTGATCGGAAACACTTAGGTAGCCAGTGCAATTCTTTTAAAAGTGGTGTTATACAGACACTTTGAGTTGTCCCAGAGACCAGTCTGGCTACCACATTCTGTACCAATTGTAGTTTCTGCATTATATACAAAGGTAGTCCCATCGTAAAGTGCATTGCAGTCAATGTTCTCTCTAATTTTTTTCATCTTCGTGCGGAATGATTATTTTTCTGGGCAGCAGTATCAAGGCAGTGCACGCGCACATTTATTATTATTATTATTATTATTATTTTACACAGTCAGACAGGTGTTATTGACTGGTTTGTTTTATCCAGACATCGAGTCCTTCCCAAGGACCTGGGATGGCTGAATTTTATTGTCAATGTTGTTGCTGTTATAGATATCGTCGCAGAATATAGGCTGTTCCCAGTAAAGGTGCTTCTTGTAACTGGCTGATGGTGATTTCTGTGGCCCCTATGGTGTTGAGGTGCTCTTCAAGGTCTTTGGGAACTGCACCCAGGGCGCCAATTACCACTGGGATTATTTTGGTCTTTTTCTGCCACAGCCTTTCAATTTCAATTTGTAGGTCTTTGTATTTGGTGATTTTTTCTACTTCTTTTTCTTCTATTCTGCTATCCCCTGGTACTGCTATGTTGATTATTTTGACTTGTTTTTCTTTCTACTCGACTACAGTGATATCTGGTGTATTGTGTGGCAGATGTTTGTCTGTTTGTAGTTGGAAGTCCCATAATATTTTTACATCTTCATTTTCTTCAACTTTTTCAATTTTATGGTCCCACCAATTTTTGGCCACAGGAAGCTTATATTTTTTGCAGATGTTCCAGTGTATCATCCCTGCTACTTTGTCATGCCTTTGTTTGTAGTCAGTCTGTGTGATCTTTTTACAACAGCTGATTAGGTGGTCCACCGCTTCATCTGCTTCTTTACAAAGGCGGCACTTGCTGTTTGTGGTTGATTTTTCGACTTTTGCTCTTATTGCATTTGTTCTTAGTGCCTGTTCTTTTGCAGCCAGTATCTGTTTCTTTCTTCAAGTTGCCATTCTTAAGCCATTGCCAGGTCTTGGTGATGTCTAATTTTCCACTTATATTGTGCAAATATTGACCATGCAGGGGTTGCAGAGCATGATTGATGGTCATGATTTTCTTGGTCTTACGATCTAGCGTCTCTAGCTCTGCCTGGGTCCAGTCTATTATTCCTGCAGTGTATCTGATAACAGGTATAGCCCAGGTGTTTATGGCTTGTATGGTGTTCCCGCCATTGAGTTTGGACTTGAGAATTTTTATAACTCTCCTGATGTATTCACTTCCAGTTTTTCTTTTAAATTCAGTGTGTGCGATGTTATCAGCCTGGAGAATGCCCAAGTAATTGTAATGTTCCTTCTCTTCCAGGTTCTTGATCTTGCTTCCATTGGGCAGTTCTATTCCTTCTGTTTTTGTTATTTTCCCTCTGTTCATTATTAATGCAGCACACTTGTCTAGTCCAAACTCCATTGCTATATCGCTACTGAATATACGGACGGTGTTTAGCAGTGATTCGATTATTATTATTATTATTATTATTATTATTATTATTACACAGACAGGTGTTATTGACTGGTTTGTTTTATCCAGAAATCAAGTCCTTACCAAGGACCTGGGATGGCTGAATTTTATTATCAATGTTGTTGCTATTATTATTATTATAGATATCATTGCAGAATATAGGCTGTTCCCAGTAAAGTTGCTTTTTGTAATTGGCTGGTGGTGATTTCTGTCGCCCCTATGGTGTTGAGGTGCTCTTCAAGGTGTTTTGGAATTGCACCTAGGGTGCCAATTACTACTGGGATTTTTTTGGTCTTCTTCTGCCACAGCCTTTCAATTTCAATTTGTAGATCTTTGTATTTTGTTATTTTTTCAGTTTCTTTTTCTTCTATCACCTGGTATTGCTATGTCGATTATTTTAACTTGTTTTTCTTTCTTGTCAACTACAGTTATATCTGTTGTATTGTGTGCCAGATGTTTGACTGTTTGTAGTGTGTTGTTGTAGTAGTAAAAATAACAATTATTATTGTTTATTCAATTTCTATACTGCCCTTCCAAAAATGGCTCAGGGCAGTTAACACAGAGAAATAATAAATAAATAAGATGGCTCCCTGGCCCCAAAGGGCTCACAATCTAAAAAGAAACACATGACAGACACCAGAAACAGTCACTGGAGGTACTGTGCTGGGGGTGGATAGGGCCATTTACTCTCCCCCTGCTAAACAAAGAGAATCACCATGCTAAAAGGTGCCTCTTTGCCAAGTTAGCAGGGGGACTTCCTGATTCAATCTGAGCAGGATCTAAAATTAATTGAGCGGACATTAAAAAAACTCGTGTGCATGTGCGCATGCCTTAGAGGAAACACTGATTACAGTAGTTGAGCATATGCACAACTATTTTATGGCCATTTACCTCCAGACATGGGTGTAGCTGACATATGAGCTGAAGGTAATAAAAAGCACTCCTGGCTACTGTTATACTGTGAAACTCCCTGCTACATGAGTTTGATCTATTGAAAACCCTTCTGCTTAAGTAAGCTTTTGGTGTGCCTTCATTTGGTATATATTCTGTGTTTCTTGCTTTCTGTGTGTAGTGTGCAGTGTGTGTTCTGTTGATACCATCTTAGTTTTGATTGTAGATGTTGATTTACAATCTCATGGGAATCTCGCTTTTTAAAGGAAATGTAGTGTACATTTTTATATAAATAAAAGAAGTAGATTTTGCAGGTTCTATTCATAGTGGGATCTGTGAACTTCAGACGCTATCTGGGGATCACTAAACTTCTTGTGTGCCAAAATTGTTAGTCTTATTTTGAACATGGTTGAAATATGAGTCGCTTCTGTTACTCTTCGCATTTTGTATGTAATATACAAACCTGTCTAAAAGAACGGTAGGTAGCAGCTGTGCAAAAATAGCAACTCCATCTGATATATTGGTTGCTTTAATGCACCACTTCAGAATGCAGGTGGGGAAATGTTTGATGCTTACTCCACTTAAAGATTCCCCTATATTTACAAAATCAGCATGCCGGGAAGAAGATTTCTATAGTTCTCTTCCCTGAAAAGCTAGCCCTGGAGTTACGGGCTTGTTGGGAGAAGAAAGGCATGTAGTACATGTGGCTGAATGGACGAGGAATATCTGCCAAAATTAGACAGAGGCACCTTGTAAGAGTGGGCGCTTTCCACACAATGACCCTGGATTTCATGTTGTCCTAGCCCTGAGGGTCCCCCAACTCTCAGGAGTGCGGTGTGTGTGTGTGTGTGTGTGTGTGTGTGCGTGCGCGTGCGTGCGCAGAGTACTGTAGGAAGTAGGGGGTCACAAAGTCCCCTTCAGCAGGTTTTCACTCACGCTTGTTTGGAGACAACATACTGTGTTTCGCACCTGTAATATGCCTCGGTGCAAAGGCATTTCAAGAACCCAACCAACAGTCTGTTCTTTGTCCTTGTATATGCTTTGATTGGACCTTGGACTGTTTGTTTAATAAAAACCCTTTCTTATGTTTAATTCTTTTATTATACTAGAAATATTGCAGGGGGGAAATCATACTGGTGTTTTGTTTTTTTTAAAATTGAGTAAATGCTTCAGTAACAGATCGGAAGCAATTGTGGTGGCTGTGGCTTCCTGAGATTACAGAGCCTCCAGAGTTTGTGCATTTTGGTTTCCTTTCAATACGGGACCAAACCACTAGCTATAGTGTACAGTTTCCAGTGGGAATTGCTGTTAATGTGGCTGAAAATATGTGCTCTGTTAATAACTGAACTGGCTGTATGATGGCTACTTTTCCTCTCTCTTAGAGATACTTTCTGTAAAGAAGAGGTTTAAATTTTAATTAGATTTATAGTTTTAATATTTTTAATGTTGGGCTTTAAATTATTCTAATGTTAATGATTTTAATGTTTAAATGACTTTAATTGTAAAATTGATTTAATGTTTAAATGACTTTAATTGTAAACTGCATAGAGACGCAGGTTTTGGGTGGTATAGAAATATGTTAAATAAAAATAATAAAAAATAAAAAAATAAAAAAATAAGTTGACTAGCTTCAAACAGTTGGGAAGTTAAATATAATACCCTGCTTTTATCTTTAAAGCAAAGCTGTATGTGTGCATTGGCATAGTCACACCTTGTCGACAAACCCGTTGTAAAGAGTAATTGTAGCAACTTGGAAATGCTTCTCTTGTTTCAGTTGCACATAATACCCTTAAACCGATAACTTGTGAAGAGCTTTTTAAATATGGGTACATATGTGTGAATTACATAAGAAGCTGCCATATACTGAGTCAGACCATAGGTCCATCTTGCTCAATATTGTCTACATAGACTGGCAGCGGCTTCTCCAAGGTTGCAGGCAGGAATTTCTCTCAGCCCTATCTTGGAGATGCCAGGAACTTGGAACCTAGATGCTCTTCTCAGAGCAGTTCCATCGACTGTAAGGGGAAATACCTTACAGTGCTCACACTTCCAGGCTCCCTTTCATATGCAACCAGGGCAGACACTGCTTAGCTAAGGGGACAAGTCATCTTCCCTATTCCTTGTTATATATTGATTCAGCATTAGTGATCTTTTTCTGATAAAGTAAATATGTTGGTTTCACTAATTACATGGGCCGTCTGTTTATGGGAAGCAGAAGATATTTAGAAGTATACAGTTGTGCATCATATAGGTAGCAACAGCTAATTTGACCACCTGTGGAAGCAAGCTTTGTATTGCAGTTCTCAGGTTAGAGTGACCTGAGTCAAGTAATTTATTTCAGTAAAATAGTCATTGAATTCAGCGGAACTTACTTCTGAGTAAGTGTACTTGGGATCAGGCTGGAAAAGCACTGAGCATTTGCTGAACAAAGCCTCTTCTGCTAACTGTAGTACAGTCTTTGCATTTCTAGCAAGTGCTAAATGATATTACAAAGAACTGGAACTTACTGGACTCTGGGCCATTTATCTCTCAGTCTAACCTACCTCACAGCATTGTTGAGATGAATATAACCATGTACACAGCTCTGGACTCTTTGGAGGAAATGTTGGATATAAATGCAAATAAATAAATGCCATTTCAAAATGCTCACTCTGTCCTTCTAGTTTTGAACTACTAAGGAGTCCAAAAATTGAGAGACATATCCAGCCCGTTCATGACTCTGTTCATGTGCATTTCTCTCTGGTCTGTACGCTTTCAAAAAGCATATCCTATCCCTCTTGTGTTGAACCTAATCACTCTGCTAGCTCTGTTTAGCATAGATAAACCCACCTAACTGTTTCAGAGTATCTTGCCAGCTTCCTGCTAGTGATCCAAACAAATACAGGAAAACCTCGGTATTTGCATGGGTTCCGTTCCTGGCTAGTGCTACTGAAACCATGAATACCAAGTCAGTGGGGTAATGGAATAGTGGGGTTTTGGGGGCCCAAGTAGGAATTTTTTGGATCACACCCGATTGGCTTTTGGGTGGCCTTTTTTGCCTACTTCTCACTGATTTTCCCCGTAGGGTTTCATTGTTTGGGATGTTCGGCCACTTTGCAGGAAAGTCTGGGTTAGGGATGTGCACGGACCTGTCTGGGCCGGTTCGACAATGTGGGGTGGACCTTTAAGGGTGGGGGAGGGTGTACTTACCCCTCCCACTGCTTTCCCCCCTCCAGCACTCCCGGTTTTTAAGGCATTTGGGCGGCAGAATACCTCCCTGTCGCCCCTTACCCCGTGCCTTGGCTAAAAGCTTCAAAAGGTGAACTGCACGTGTACACGTCACATCTGTGCGTGCTGTGCATGCGTGCGTCAGATGTGCATGCAATGCACGGACTTCATGCATGTGCAGTGTGCACAGCGCAGTCCGCCTTTCGAAGCATTTATTTATTTATTTATTTATTTCATACATTTCTATACCGCCCCAAACTCAAGTTCTCTGGGCAGTTTACAAAACAATAAAAACAGCCAATAAAAGATTAAAACATTTCAACAATTAAAATTTTAAAGTTAAAACTATTAAAACACAATTAAAACATTTAAAACAGTATCTAACTATAAGCCTGGGTGAACAGATGCGTCTTGACTGCCCTTTTAAAAGTTGTAAGAGATGGGGAGGCTCTTATTTAAGCAGGAAGTGTGTTCCAAGGCCTCGGGACAGCAGTGGAGAAGGCCCGTCCCCGAGTAGCCACCAGACAAGCAGGTGGCAACTGCAGATGAGCCTCTCCAGATGATCTCAATGGGCAGTATGTTTCATAGCGAAGAAGATGTTCTCTTAAATCCCCAGGGCCCAAGCTGTTTAGGGCTTTATAGGTTACTAGTAATTTTAAGCCCGTTATAATAACGGGCGCTAGCCCTTCCCCCCCCACCCCTTAAGTGTTCTGCATCTCTTTTCCTATGTTTTTGTGTTTGTGTGTTTCCTTGGTTTTTTTTTTTTTATCCTGACTGTCTCTCTCTCTCTCTCTTTGTCTCTTTCTCTCTTTGTCTTTGTTTTCCTCTACCCTCCCCCCCCCTTTAAGTGTTCTTCATCTCTTTTTCCTTGGCTTCTTTTCAGGTGCCCCACATATATATATTTGGATTTCCCTTATCTCATATATATATATATATATATATATATATATATATATATATATATATATATATTGGTTACACGACAGGCACACACTGTCAATCTGCCCTGAAAGACTGATGGCAGCAGACTCTCTCTCTCTCTCTCTCTCTCTCTCTCTCTCTCTCTCTCTCTCTCCTTTTTTCCCTTCCCTCTCTTGTCCCTGTTTTTTCGGTGAGTTTTAATGGTCAATTTTATCAATGTGGAGGCAGTAGTCAACAAAGTCTGTTGCTCTCCGATGAAGGGGTGACCGTTAGTCTGAACGGCTGCCGCGCGCTGCCGTTATTCAGCCTGTTTTCCCGCTCTTGGCTGGTTGGGGGGGCGGGGTCAGTTTTCCAACTCATTGATTGATTGTCCGGGGAGAGGGAGAAGGAATGGTGACTGCTTTCTGTTTCATGGGTTGGGCTGACAGGGGATTTGTGAAGTGCTTGTGAAACTGTTTGTGTGTGTGTGTGTTTTTTTTCCCCAGACACGTCTGGCCATGTTGGCAAAAATTGTCTGAATTGTCAATGCCGATTCCCTCCGTGACTGCCGCCGCCGCCGACCGTCCTCCCGACCTCCCAGCTGCCCGATTCTTCCATTCCTGCATATTCAGAGCAGGAGAGAGGAGCTCGCTAGCAGAGCTCCTCTCTCTGCAAAGCCTCTTCCCGAACTGGCGCTTTGGGCGCAAAGGACGCCTATTGCGTCCTTTGCGTCCATAGCCACAGTATGGGCAGAGGCTTTGCACAGAGATGAGCTCTGTTTGCGTGCTCCTCTCTCCTTCACTGTTTTTGGATTTATCCGGGTAAGGAGGACTCAGCCATCTAGGAGGGCGGGTGGGCGGTTGGTGGCAGCAGCCGCGGCAGCAATTTCATGGGCCAATTTGGCCCTTAATCATTTGGGGGGGGGAGCAGGAATGGAGCAATCGGGCAGCAAGGAGGGCGGAAGGGCAGGCGGCGGCGGCGGCAGTCACAGAGGGAATCGGCATTGACAATTCAGACAATTTTGACCAACATGGCCGCCCGTGTCTGGGCGGCTGTATCTTTTTCGGCAGTTCTGAGCATGCACTCTGCGCATGCTCAGAACTGCCGAAAAAGACACGGGCAGCACGGCCGCACACTCTAGGGAATTATTATATAGGATAACCAAAACCTTGTACTCTGCCTGGAAACTTACTGGCAGCCAGTGTAGATCTTTTAAGATAGGAGTGATGTGGTTTTTCCAAGATGACCCAGAAACCAATCTGGCCTCTGCATTCTGGACTAACTGCAGTTTCCGGACTATGTACAAAGGCAGTCCAACATAGAGCGCATTGCAGTAGTCAAGTCTGGAGGTGACCAGCAGATGTACTACTGTTCTGAGGTCATTTATCTCAAGAAATGGATGCAGCTGGCATATCAGCTGAAGCTGATAAAAGGCACCTCTGGCCACTGCCTCAACCTGGGACACCTTTGTGTCCAGAAGCACCCCCAGACTGCATACCTGTTCCTTCTGGGGAAGTGTGACCCCATCCAGAACAGGCAGATCAAAATCATCTCCCGAGTTCCGACCTGACACAATAAGTACCTCTTTCTTATCTGGATTGATTCACAGCTTGTTACCTGTCATCCAGTCCATCACTGCCTCCAGGCAGGCATTTAGGGAGGTTATTCCCTCTCCTGATGACGTTGACATGGAGAAATAGATATGAGTGTCATCAGTATACTGATAACACACTGCACCAAATCTCCTGATGATCTCTCCCAGCAGTTTCATGTAGATGTTAAACATCGGAGACAATATGGAGCCTTGAGGGACACCATACCAAAGTTCAGTTTTTGAAGAACAGTCCCCGAGAGACACCATCTGGAATCTGCCTGAGAGGTAAGAGTGGAGCCACTGCAAAGCAGTGCCTCCCACCTCCAACCCCTTCAGACGCTCCAGAAGGATACTACGGTTGATAGTATTGAAAGCTGCCGAGAGGTCCAAAAGGACCAACAGAGTCACACTTTCTCTGTCAATTCCCAATTGGAGATCATGGATCAGGCCAACCAAGGCAGTCTCCACCCCATAACCCACCCGAAAGCCGGTCTGAAACGGGTCTAGATAATCAGTTTCATCCAAGAATGCCTGGAGTTCGGAGGCCACCACCCTCTCATTCACCTTGCCCAGCCATGGAAGGTTGGAGACAGGCCTATAGTTGTTCAATTCTGAGGAATCCAGGGCAGGCTTCTTCAGAAGTGTTCTAATAATTGCCTCCTTAAGACAAGGACGCATCCTGCCCTCCCGCAGAGAAGCATTTATAATCTCTACCAGGCCTTCTACAACAACTTCCCTCCCAGATAGTATTAGCCACGTCAGGCAAGGGTCAAGAGAACAGGTGGTAGACTGCATCGCTCCAAGCATCTTGTCCACATCCTCATGGGTCACAAACTGAAACTGATCCAACTTAACCACATAAGAGGAGTCACTGGACACCTCCGATTCAGACACTGCAGTAATAGTGGAGTTTCAATCCAAGTTGGCCCAAATACAAGAGATTTTTAGCTGAGGAACGGGGGAAAGGGCGGCAGGAAGCGACCCTGCCACCCCAAATGCCTTAAAACCCAGGAGCGCTGGAGGGGCAAAAGTGATGGGAGGGGTAAGTACACCCTCCCCCGCTCTTAAAGAGTCTCCCTCCCCAGTGCCAGACCACGGAGGTGCAGTTCCGTGAACATCACTAGTGTGGGTTGGGGTAGGCTGTTTCATATTGGTGTTTGACTGGAGGACCAATTAAGATGACTGGGAAGCTGAGGAACATCCCTTGCAGGTTTTGCGGCCCTTGAGCTGGGATCTGCCCATACTCAGAGGCTGGCTGGGCCCACCACTCACTGTTTTGTGGCCTGGGTGGGGTGGGGCTGACTGGCCTCCCCTCACTCGAGATAAAATCTCTCGGTAGTGAGTATGGCCGGACCTGGACGTGGGCTGAATCAACACCCCGTCATTCGTGCTGTTCTGGGCAATCCTCCTTATGAGGCTGACCCACATGGGTGGTACCTGCACTCTATTTGGCATGTTCTTCATTGCAGGATAATTATAAATTTAATTATTAAAGCTGGTCCTAGTTCTTCCATTCTTACGTGTCCGGTCATTATTGGGGCCTGGGTGTACAGTCGCCCTTGCCAGCTCTTCCCACTCACTCTCCATGTCCATTCTTCTCTGTCTCCTTTCCTGTGACCACACACATCCCTGCAGCCTTTCCTTTTCTTGAATTGTGCAATTCCTGTTAAAAGTCAAAAAGCTTGCAAGTCTTGCTGTTGAAGTCACAGCAGTGAAGAAACTTGCAGAAACAATTTCTGCAACATCTGTTGCAGAGCAAGAAAGAGTCAAGGAGCCCTGGCCGAGGCATAGCTCAGTTTTGGCCCTGAATAACGAATGCGGTCTTTAGAAATACCTTCATAAGATATTTATACCTTCATAAGGTAATACTCCTCATTTTATCCAGAGGTTAAAAAACCTGTTATAGGTTCTTGCATTTTCACCCCAACTCTGAATCTTTGCAATGTTTTTGATGTTCCAGGTATTAAACACTTTGTTAGTCCAGGGTTGACCTCACTAGCTTTCCATATTGCAGCAATTGAAAATTTATATTTTAACATTAGCTACTAGAACTATTATATTGTATGCTTGTACATACAACATGATCTAGTGCTAGGCTATCTTCCTTTATGTTATTCTTTATGAAGCAAAAAACTTCCTTCCTCTGGTTCCTGAATTGCTCAACAAAATGCATTTCTATGATATTTTCATAATAGTGTATTGAAATGCCACTGTTTTACTTGAGTTCTACTAAAAGCAGCATAACTTCTTTCTTTTTTTTTGGTGTGTTTTAACATTCTGAGATAATATATAATCTGTAGGACACTTGAGCACATATGAGGAATGATTAGGATATAGGAGGCATAATGCTGTACATTCTTGTCCAGTTGTATATTTCCCTGCTGCTGCCAAATATATATGTGCTAAAATAACATATTTGCTTTTTGCCATCAAAGATTATATCTATAGAACCCTACAGTGAAGTGGCTTATCTTACCTTCAACGGTTATCATAGAAATGATTGAAATCGTCTAAATTTAGACTGTCTTGCTGCATGATTGAGCAGGTGAAACAAAGGGGTTATATGTGAAAGCACTTTCTTATCTAAGCTGAATGATCTGGACAAATTTTTAAAAAGTGTGAAAAGTTGAACACTTTTTAAAGACTTCTGTGGTAAAATGACAAGCATCAAACATTTTAGGAATTTATTTAACATTCACTGCTTCCTAGGAACATGGACTTGTAGCCAAATCTCAACAGATTTGCTTGGTTTGTTTTTAGGGGCCAGCCCCAAAACCTAGGAGCCAGGCAGACTCATTCCAGTGTGGGGAGGACTCCTCTCTTTGCTTGCGCCTATCTTGTTTGCTCACTTCTTTGTGGTCATGTCTGTCTGGCTCAGGTAGGTGATGTATGGGCATGACCAGGAGGAGGAGTTAGCAAGCAAGGAGGCAGTGAGTTGCCAGCTTCTCTTCCTTATTGTGTCCATTTGGTTTACGACTGATGAGAGGAATGAGCTTTTTGTCTTGCTTGCTTGCTCCGGAGCCCGGAGCGGTGTACTACATACTTAAGTTTTTCTTTCACAACAACCCTGCGAAGTAGGCTAGGGTGAGAGAGAAGTGACTGGCCCAGAGTCACCCAGCTAGTATCATGGCTGAATGGGGATTTGAACTCGGGTCTCAGCACTCTAACCACTACACCACTCTGGCTCTCACTACACCATGATGAGCTTCCTTTCTGACTGAGCCAAGGCACCTTTTTAAAAGTGGTGAATCTCTTTATTGAGCAGGGGGAGAGCAATGGGCCCTATCGATCCCCAGTACAGCATCCCTCCAGTGGCTGTTGCTGGTGTCTACCTTACGTTTCTTTTTTTCGATTGGGAGCCCTTTGGGGACAGGGAGCCATTTGTATATGTGTATGTAAACCGCTTTGGGCATTTTTGTTGAAAAGTGGTATATAAATATGTCGCCTTTGTCTGGCACCTGGGAATTGTTAAGCCTTGAGTTAACCCAATTGCTCTGCTACAGAAAAATAATCCAGGTTGAACATAATAGTGAAAGGTGAAGGAGGTACATATCCTCTCAATGTTAGGTGTAGAGAAATTTTGAAGGCATGAGACGGAGAGGAAACTTTGGGGGGAAACTGAAATATTCACAATACTTAATATTTCAGTGTTTTCCCCCTCTCACAAGCACTGTTCTCTCTAAGGTGTGTGCATGTGTGTGCACTCACAAGTTTTTTGATGTCCACTCAGATAATTTTAGATGCCGCTCAGGTTGAATTAGGAAAGCCCCACACTGTGTGTGTGCACACACAGTGGTTTGATTCTGCTGCCCAGAACAAAACTCATTGCGCACACAGATGAAAAAAAATTAGAGGGACCACTGCTCACAAGTATAAAACATGGTTAGTTGAGAACTATACAACATTTATTTTTGTATTATATTTAAACTTAGTCCACTTTATCTCTTTTAAAAGTAAAATATGTATAGCACATAGATTTTTCTTTAAAATAAAAAGTGTCATAATACACTGAGCAATGATTACAGATATGAGTAGTGCTAAAGATTGACCTGCAGGCTACTGTAAACTGAGCTATCTGGACATGGCTGCTATTTTGCAAGTTAAAAATTAGGGAGAAGGAGTTTAAAATAATTACCATCAACATTGCTGTAAAAGAGAGATTACTTTTATTATCTGAAATTAGACTCTTTTCCTCACAATTATGTAGATTTGATACAGAAGTAATTTATTTTCTGATCTCTCCCTGTATTAGTAAAAAATAACATTATTGTTAATAGTATCCTGTAAAGTAAACAGTGGTGATTAGAGACAGTCGTTTTTAAGATGACCTAAGAAGGCTCATAGTTTGGAGGATTGCATTGCATCACTTCGGTGTTGAAATAACTACACTGGGTGCTGATATGTTTTCGGAAGAAATAAAGGTGCTAGTTATTACCTATAAAGTCCTAAACAGCTTAGGCCCTGGGTATTTAAGAGAAGTCGTCTTCACCATGAGTCCCACTGCCTATTGAGATCATCTAGAGAGGTTTGCCTGCAGTTGCCACCAACTCGTTTGGCAGCTACTTGGCTTCTCTGTTGCTGCCCGTGGATTTTGGAATGTGTTCCCTGTTGAAATAAGAGCCTCCCCATCTCTGGCAACTTTTAAAAAGGCACTGAAGATGCATTTATTCACCCAGGCTTTTAATTAGATTTATGGTTTTAAATTTTTAAAGTTGGATTTAAATGATTTTAATGTTAATGTTTTTAATGTTTAAATGATTTTAATTGTTTAATTGATTTAGTTTTGATTTTAACTGTTAATTGATTTTAATTGTTTTATTTGTTGTAAACCTCCCTGTGCCATTTTTGGAGGGGTGGTATATAAATCAAATAAATAAATAAAAATAATAGTATGCACATTTTGTCTCGCTTCTCAAATGAATTGGAAGGTCTTGGAAACAGACAATACAAACATGTCTAAAATTTACCAGAGGTAAAATGTTGGATTTGGGCTGCAGAGTCCTGAATTCAAATCCCCATTTAGCCATGAAATTCTCTGGGTGATTCTGGGCCAGTCACTTAACTCCCAGCCTAACCTACCTCACAGGGTTATTGTAAGAGTAAACATAACAAACACCACTCTGGGCTCGTTGGAAGATCAGCGGGATATAAATGAAAAAATCTCCCTTTCGATCTGTCTTCAGTTCTCTGAAAAAATGTTTGTCAGCCTGAACAAATCACACGATTAACTATTAGTAAATATGAATATTCTATTAAAATTAAAAGCCTGAACTGAGGTGAGATAATATATTGCAGATGAACCAAGGCCAAGTCAGGAAAACAGTATCTTTACCATTCTCTGGATCAAAGAGCAAGGCAAGCAACAATCCATGAGCAAAGAAGGGCCCAAGGCATTCCTTTAGCAAAGATAATACTGTGCCCTCTGAAGGAAGAAGTGCATACAGGTGGCCTTCATTATCTGCAGTTTCAGCAGCCACAGTTTCGTGTATCCCTAGAGAGGTCTTAGAGACCCAATTTCATTATCTATGGTGTAAAAAATGGCAAAAATCACCTATTCATGGTTTTGCGTGGCCAGAAATGACTTTGTATTTCATTTCAGGCCACCTTTTTACAGTGTGGCGCCATTTTATGATACTTTAAAAAACTTCCCCTGATTTTTCGTGAAAAATCCGATGAATTGTGGGTTTGGGGGAAGGCATTGCTGGAGGCCTGGAGGGCAAGGTACAGTGCTTTTTATTTCTTATTTCTGCCCCTCCCCTGCTTTTTTAGCTGTGTGTATGTGTAGGAACATAACCTCTGGTTTTTCATAAGGGTAAGGTTTCTTTATTAGCAATTCTCATATTCGTGCCTGTAGGCAATAATGGAACCCCCACGAATGAGGGCCACCTGTACAGGATTTATGTAACTCTATAGTAGGGATGTGCATGGACCGGTTGGTGTGGTTCGGTCTGAATTTGAATCAAATTCAGACAAAACTTAAGGTCCCCAAATCGCTTCAGTCAAATCCATCAGCTGGGCTGATTGGGTTGATGAACCAGCTTGAACTGGTTCAAAGTGGTTTGCATATGAACCTGGCTCAAACCTGGTTTGGCCTGGTTTGTGTCGGTCCGCTTCGTTGTTGAATCTGTTCTGCACATCCTTACTCAATAGTATATAGGGTTGAAATTGTAATTTTTGAATTTTTTCATTTGTTCTGCATAAAATGTATTTTCATTACATAATTGTTAGACAGCATTTTGAAAGGGTAATGGGGAGAAGGTGATACTTTACAAAATGCTTTGTAAAGTATTTCATGCATCATTCTAAGAGATAAAATATTTTATAAGCATATTTTCAATTTTTTCAAAGTTTCCATATCTGGGCTTAGGGAACACCCCCCCTCCCAGGTTTCTCCCTGTATTTTTCCAGGTTTTTTATGGACCTTGCATAGTTAGACTGAAGTATAATATTATAAAACTTTCTAGTTGCTCATATTTTCCTGCCTCTGTGTTGTCAACAAAACAGTCTTCTTTATAGCTTCTGTGTATTGCATTGAATTTTTCTAAAGTGTGTGAGGTTTCAAAACTTGTAAGGATTTACAAGTAGTGTACTGTATGTCTTTTCAATTAGTTTATTTTGCATCTTTCTGTTGTATTTCTGTGTGAAAATAAGGGTTCAAATATTGGTAAGAAACTTTTGGGAGTGATTGAGGAAAGGAAGGTGGAAGGAGTTCTTTAAAAAAAAACCCAGGCTATATTAAAGGTACTACAAAAAGTCTTTTCTATTTTTGATTTAAGGTAGCAAGTTAGGAGCATTCCATGTAATGTCCCAGTTCATGCATAAAGACTAAACATTGGTTTGGCAGTCATGAATGGGCTCACATTTTTGTCCTTCTCCTCCTGCTCATGCTGCTCTTGCCCATAATTTGAAATCACATTTTGAACTGTTACAAACTATAAAAATCCATTAAAACTCTTAAAAAAATCTTTTAAGATCCTGGGAGAGCTTCAAAAGAGCTGCTCACCAGACACCATCTTGACCACCCCCTCCTATTCTGAACTGGATTTCCAGTTATAGCAAACTATAGTTGGCCTGATTTGGTTGTCTCAGTAAAATATAGTTCAAATTGGAAGAAAATTGGAGTGAAGAAGTTGGAGAGAAGAGGCAGTAGACCATGACCTCAAAGTTAGTTCATGACTGCCAAACCATGATATATGTTATGTCTGAACCATGCCAGTATCTCAGTGCAGCAATATTTAGATCTTTGCTGAAGAGCCTCATTAGCTTGGAACACGGGTGTGTGTGTGTGTGTGTTTTATTTTTTGCGAAAGACTTTTGCAGAACACTTGAGCAATAGTCTCTTCTGATTTCTATCACTTATTCTCTTTGTTGCTTTGGAGCTTGTGCTTAGACTACTCACTCAACTTATTCCCCTGTTGTAGCTTCATATGAAGACTGCCAGCCCTCCCATCACTGGAATGTGTGTGGTGGGGCGGGGGAATTGTGGGTGAGCTGATGGAGCTTCTGCTTGAACTAAAGTGAAATTCTGCCCAGAGGTGGCAGTAGAAAGTGTAAGATGCTGGGTAGATGCTCACATGTCTCCCATCTTTTCTTAAGGCATTGTACATGCCAGACTCCTTTCACTTTCTTGTAATGAGTCTGTGTTGTCTGCTGTACACTCATGGAGGTTCCATAGTATGAGAAACAATTAAGAGTTCTGCTTATAACTGGTTCCTTCCCATAATAGAGTCAATAAATATTTGGTAATTGTGTGTGATAGAAGTGAATAGGAACACGAGTTTTATCTTGGCTGTGGCTCATCAAGGGAAATATTAAGTCACGCTGAGATCATTGGAGCCTGCACCCTAGAAACTGTTTAGATAGCTTTAGTTTAGTTGAGACAAATATCCTGATGGCATTTATATTTTCTGAAAATGTTAGAAATGTGACATTTCTACATTCATGCAGGAATTTACTAAGAAAATGTCTGGTTCATAACAGATAAGGTAAATTTGTATTCCAAAACATGCACATTTTCTGAGACTTATTCAAAAGGTTATAATTTGGGGCTCTTTCCCTCTGCTATATATTGAGGATCTCTTGTAACATAAAGTAATAAGTTAAAATGTTATCTGGTGTTTTTCTTTCATGCAGTATATGTATTTGACACAACTAGTACATTCAACTAACAATATCTCCCAATCTTTGTGAATATTACTATTAAAGTTCAAAGAATTTATATGAAAAATGGCACATCCTGTTCTTGCAAAGGCAGGATTTTGATTCCTTGTTTTACATGTTAGTTTGCATCCTAGTTCAGATGCTAGTATTAGTATGACTAGTTAACCAAAATACGTGGTTTACAGTATATACAATCAGAAGCTCCATCAAATGTAACACATTCTTACTTTTGCACAAAGTGGAGAAAGAAATGTAAACTTAACATAGTTTGCTTTGGATAGGTAAAAAAGTGGGTAGGCAAAAAACATTAATCTGTAGCGAAGAAGTGGAATGTTAAATGTAAATCAAAGTATGAAATCATTATTGTTAAGATAGATGTCCTTGAAATAAATGCAGTATTGGCTATACTTACTCTTTTTCTGTCTCCTTTAAGCTTATAAAGTAGGTTTTAGAACTTAGTATGCACTGTAAAGATTTTCCTCAATTAATGCTATGACAGACTGCTTGTTCTCTCTCGTTTATATGTAACTCAATATGATGCATAATCTTGTAGCAACTGGAAATGCCTCTTGTATGTGTTGAAAGCGAGTTTGGATAGTTTCATAGCTAGATTTATTTCTTACTATGAATGCCATGATATGCATGCTGTGCTTCTAATTGTTAGTGAAGACGTATTGGTTTACAAGATCTCTGGGGACAATGATTATATTGTTTGTACAATAACATTTTTCTAGCTAATACAGTGTTTCTGAATCAGAACTTGGGACCTTGATCTAAACGTAATCTCTCAAGCTCCCAATTCCCTGGCACCCATCCCTTTAGCAAACAAATTAATAGACTCCCTTATATGCAGCCACATGTGTGCAGCCCACACCTCTGTGTAAGGATCTGTAAATCTGAGCACTAATCCAGCATTAGGATTAGAGGACTAGAAAAGGACATCTCAGGTTCTCTCCTTTCCCTCACTCAAAACTAGTGAGCCATGTGGTCAGAAGCCGTCTTGTTGCATCTGCTGTGGTTTGCATAGTGGTTTTGCCTGTATGTAACAGGATATTTTCCCTCACAGCCCTCCACCAAAGGTCTTTCACTTTCCCCCTGCTGCAGAATTTTGCTCCATGGTGGAGAACCACTGAAATAAAGTGTACCATAAAATGAATTGCTAATGTATTTGGCCAGTACTGGCCCTGTTCACACCGTCTTTTGAATATAGGTTGAATGTGGGTTACCAACATTAGTGTGAGAGCCCTAGCATAACAACTGTTGCATAAGTATTTCACATTTGCTAAGCCATGTTGCAGTGTGCCGATATGCCCCACACCTACCAGTACAAATGTCCAGTACCAGATGATCTTAATAGGCCACAGGATTCATAAAGAAGAAGGTGTTCTCTTAAATACCTTGGACTCTAGCTGTTCAGGGCTTTATAGGTAATAACCAGCACTTTGCTAGTATTAGTATGAATTGATTAATAGGGATTTAGATTGTGAGCCCTTTGGGGACAGGGAGCTATCTTCTTTATTATTTCTCTATGTAAACCGCTTTGGAAACTTGTGTTGAAAAGTGGTATATAAATATTTGTTGTTGATTGTATTTCCCCTGGAAACTTATTGGCAGCCAGTGTAGTTTTTTTGAAGTGGGTGTAATGTGATCTCTTTGGGTCAGGGGCATAACAAGGTTGGAGTGGGCCCAGAGACAAAATTTTAAAATGCCCCCCCCCCCCCGTCACTGCCTTCCTCTAAAAAAATTTTAAAAATATATTCAAGGAAGCTTGGGCAGGCGTTGGGTGGGGGATACATGTCTCTGCCACCCCCCACCCTCCCAGGCAGGGTCCCCCGAGACAGTCTCCCTTGCCCTATTATAGTTAACGCCCCGCTTTGAGTAACCCCAGAGACCAACGTGGCTGCTGCATTCTCATGTTTATTGAGGAATTCAGTATATGTGAAACAGGTGAGGGGCCGATTGGCTTTGCAGACCAGAAGGCTCCCCCCACATTGGTCTCTTAGCTTTCTTGGTTAGTCATAAAACATAGCTGAATTTGAACAAGGGTTTACCAGGGCTTAACTCCAGGATCTCTCATTGTATACATTAAATAATGCCTGAGAGACAGTGAAAGCCCATAGGATTCTTTCTGCATAAACACCTGTGTGTCTTTCCATAGCAGAACTTCTTTTCTGTCTCAACTACAGCCTTCCTCTATCCACTCAAAACTTACCCACCTGAAATGATGGAAGCAAGATGCCAAACAAACTTTTTAACAAAAACAAAACAAACCAGATTTAAAATTACCATATTACAAAAATATTTTTAAAGTAACTTGGGGTAGCATCCGGAGAAGTGCTTCTGTGAACACAAGCCGTGAAGGTTGAGGAGACCCTTGGCAATGCTGTGAGATGCAGCAGGGATGGCTGCAAATCATTCAAAGTGCTGCTTTGAATATTACCCATTGTTTTTAAAGGAAACATGAATTCAGTACAAATCTGACAACTTCTCTCCAGGGTTTCAGACAGTTATTCCCTGCCCAACCTGGAAATGCTGGGGATTAAACCTGGGACCTTCTACATACAGAGCATGCACTCTCCTGTGGAGTTACAGTGTCTCCCCAATTATGACCATCATACAAACTCACCAAGTTAAGATTGTTTTTCTATGTAAAAAACAAACAAATATGAGGGACAAATCTGTCTTGTGATGCTAACTATTGTAAATTACACTCTGACATGGTTCAGATGTGACATGGAGCCATGGCTTGGTCCTAGTTCTCTGTGTTCCCTGGCCCATTCCCTTGAACGAAAACTTCAGATTCTGGCTAGTTTTAAAGATTGCTTTATGATGAGCTAGCATTTTCAGTGTTCAAACTTGATATAAAATCCTGGCCAGGACTTGAAGTAGAAATCGTTCTTATCTTCATGTACAAATGGGAGAGTGGAGAACATGAGTCAAAGGAGTTGTCACACAGAACCAGGATTAAACCATAGTTACTGGCCCAGTTCAAACATCCCATGAAAGTGATTTTATCACTTATTTATTCTTTAATTTATTCTTTATTCTTGTGGGCTTCTTGATGAACCCAGGAGCTAGCAAATTCTCAAAGATGGCAATTTCCTGATTCAACACAGAATTGAAATCTGAATTGCTCCATGAATTCATATAATGTTTTTTATTTAAGATATTTAAGGCACTTAATTTTTTTTTGAACTGGTATAAATAGGAGGTGTAGCATTTTTTTTATTTTATGCTTTCCAACAACCTGTGCTCTTCAGTGTATTGAGTTTCAAATTGTGAATATTTTGTGGTGGATTTCTATGGTCAGTTACCATTTCATGGAGAAACACTTTAGGCTAGTTCAGATGTCACTGGGAGTCAAGATTTATTGTAACTTTCTGCTGGCAAGGTATCTCCTCATCAGCTACTCTCTCACAGTTAGTCAGAGTAGAAAGTGGGTGTGGACTCTGAGCACAGGCATCTTTGGAAACCAGAAGCTATTATCAATCCTCTCTCTCCCGCCCCCGCCTTGGCCAAGCACAGGTCAAAATTTTCTTCTCACACCAAGACTAACAGAAATCAGCACTATTTACTTTTGGGGAAACTGAGAGACTGTAGAGACTAGGAAGTGAGAGGGACTCTAGAATGGGGAATTTTAGTGGGCAGGGGGAATCTGCAGAAAGAAATCTGAAGAGGGAGTGAAGTAATTGAAGGACAGGATTAACTGTGGATCAGTGACCTGGGTTTAAATGGCAGGAGGGGATAGGCAAAAGAGCATTTTCAGAAAGTGGAAAAAGGCAACCGGACAATAATTATGTACCTGAGCACAGGAAAGATGGACTGAAAAGAGACACAGAAAAGGGGAGAGTTGTGGCGGGTGAAAGAGGAAACAGGAAAATGTTCTATGGATGCAGCATTCCCAGAGAGAGGGAGGAGATTTTAGGGTGGGATTATCATGGAGTGTTAGAACTAGGAATATGCAATCCAGCTCGGGCAGTCTGAGTTAAAACTAAACCGCCTCCCCGAAAGTGGGGTGGGGTGCGTGGTTCAGTCCAAGTTTGAACTGGACCGGGCCCGGTTCTAAGAACCGGTTTGTGGGCTGGCTTGTGGCTATACTTACAAATGGGAATCCAGCAAGGTGGTGATGCAAATGGCATCTTCGCATTCACTGTGGTCATGAAAATACCTCTGTGCATGCTCAGAGGCCCGAACTGGGCCACAGCTTGCTCGGTTTGTCATTTTGGAAGCTGGCGAGGGTTTGGAGGAGTTCCCACCACGGCACGGTTTGATGGCTGGACTGGGCCAGGTTGGTTCAAATCCAGTATGGATTTGAACTGAACAGGCCTGGCTGGCTCCCTGCACATCTCTAGTTAAAGTTATAGTAGAGAAATCAGAGCAAAATTTGGACAGCAGAGCTACATGGTGGCCCGTAATGACAGGAAATGGTTATTCATAAATACCCATTCCTCGTTTTTCTTTGGCCTTTCCCAGCTCTAAAGAGGCAGTGAAGCTATTAGGTTGTCAGAAAGGTCTATGGAGCCTTCCTCTCTACAACAACCTCTCATAAGTTTCCCTTTGTAAGATAACGCAATGAAGCACCACTGGTCTATCTGGCAAAAATGTAGAAAGGGACTTTTCAGCTCTGCTCTTTTAGTAAAAAATACAATTCAATACACAAGGGAGAGAGAGATCAGATTGGGAAAGGGGTTTCAAACTAGCCTATACTGTCTTTATGGTTGTGAGAATGGGTGGCTACTGAACTACAGCTCTGACAGGGAGCAGGATGAGTGTAGCGGAGGCAGAGGAAGTTGACAGTGGATTTGACAGAAGCAGTGCTGGATCCCCTTCAGTAAGATGGACTGACAGTAGGGGTGAGTTTAAAATGGGATGGTGGCATTTCTAATACGAATCGAATCAGCAGAATACTTGATTGATGAGCCTTCTGTGATGTTTTGCTTCAGGGTAAAAATCTCAACAGGACGCATTTGACCCATCTGCATTTGTCTGTTGGACAGATGTCTTTAATTGTCTCACCTAAAAGCTTCTGAATGTAAAAGGAATGGTGAATTATTTCAGCTACTTTTCTTTCTAAATTAAAAATGTAAAAATGACTTAAGCAGTTCCTAGGAAGACTTGGGAGGTTTTGAGCAGGCACCAGTGAGAGATGCTTGCAGCCTAGAGTAGCCATATTTCATGGCTGCTCTGGGCTCTGTATCTGTGAGAGATAGTTAGTGCCTTTGTGTGTCTTCAGATGAAAAAAGTAACTTAGGTTATTTGAAATAAATCAGAATTTTTTGTGACAGTTGAACTGGCTTTATTTCTCAGTAACCATCAGTCCTTGCTTCTGAAGAGTTACAGCCTAATCCTAATCCTCCTGAACAAATTTCACTTTGTTCAGTGGGACCTAATTCCAAATAAATGTACACAGGATTGCAGCCTTACCCTTCAATTAATCATTTTTGCTTAATATGCTTGCTTGTGTGCAGACAGCCAAGCAGGAATTGGCAACTTGTTTCTAACTATATATAATTTTGTTATCCAAAAAGTGTGGACCAAATGACCAAAGCTTAGGAAATATAATTCTAGCCAAGTAATAAGTTTTAATTTGTCGAGAAATGATATATGCAATCTAAAAAGAAACATAAGATAGAAACCAACAACAGTCACTGGAGGTACTGTGTTGGGGGTGGATAGGGCCAGTTGCTCTCCCCCTGCTCAATAATTTATTTATTTATTTAATGTATTTTTATACTGCCCAAAACTTACGTCTCTGGGCGGTTTACAACAAAATAAAAACAGAAAAAGTATAACATTAGTTAAAACAAAAACAAAAAAGCTTAAAACATTACAACAATTTTAAAATTTTAAAATAATATTTTAAAACAGCATTAAAACTATTAAAACAATATTAATTAAAAGCCTGGGTGAGCAGATGCATCTTTAAAGACTTTTAAAAAGCTGTCACAGATGGGGAGGCTCTTATTTCAGTAGGGAGTGTATTCCAAAGCCTCAGGGCAGAAGCGGAGAAGGCCCATCCCTGAGTGGCCACCAGACCAGCCGGTGGCAACTACAGACAAACCTCTTCTGATGATCTCAATGGGTGGTAGGGTTCATGACGAAGAAGACGCTCTCTTAAATACCCAGGGCCCAAGCCTTATAGGTTATAACCAACAGCTGGTATTTTGCCCAGAAACATATCGGCAGCCAGTGTAGCTCCTTCAATACAGGAGTAATATGGTCTCTCCGAGATGACCCAGAGACCAACCTGGCTGACACATTCTGGACCAACTGTAGTTTTTGGACTACATATAAGGGCAGCCCCACATAGAGCACATCACAGTAATCCAGTCTGGAGGTTACCACCAGATGTACCACTTTTTTGAGGTATATACAGGTGAAACTCGGAAAATTAGAATATTGTGCAAAAGTCCATTAATTTCAGTAATGCAAATTAAAAGGTGAAACTGATATATGAGACAGACGCATTACATGCAAAGCGAGATAAGTCAAGCCTTAATTTGTTATAATTGTGATGATCATGGCGTACAGCTCATGAAAACCCCAAATCCACAATCCCAGAAAATTAGAATATTACATGGAACCAAGAAGACAAGGATTGTAGAATAGAACAATATCGGACCTCTGAAAAGTATAAGCATGCATATGTATTCAGTACTTGGTTTGGGCCCCTTTTGCAGCAATTACTGCCTCAATGCGGTGTGGCATGGATGCTATCAGCCTGTGGCACTGATGAGGTGTTATGGAAGACCAGAATGCTTCATTAGCGGCTTTCAGCAATTCTGCATTGTTTGGTCTCATGTCTCTCATCCTTCTCTTGGCAATGCCCCATAGATTCTCTATGGGGTCAGGTCAGGCGAGTTTGCTGGCCGATCAAGCACAGTACACTGTATACTTTTCGGAGGTCCGATATTGTTCTATTCTACAATCCTTGTCTTCTTGGTTCTATGTAATATTCTAATTTTCTGGGATTGTGGATTTGGGGTTTTCATGAGCTGTACGCCATGATCATCACAATTATAACAAATTAAGGCTTGACTTATCTCGCTTTGCATGTAATGCGTCTTTCTCATATATCAGTTTCACCTTTTAATTTGCATTACTGAAATTAATGGACTTTTGCACGATATTCTAATTTTCCGAGTTTCACCTGTACTTCAATATACTTTGTGGTAACTCCTTGAGACTGGGCACATACATGTCACTACAACACTACCCTTTCACCAAGCATTCATTCTTCTAAAGCGACCAAGCATCAAATGTATAAGGATCCATACAGCACCATTTATAGAAACTCTGCCACTAGCTTTATAGAGCTTTAAAAGGCTCAAAAACTTCAGGTCAGTTATGCAGGGACAGGTTGGTTTAATCAGCCAGACTGACTAGAGTGTCAGCAGTTACCACTGCCCAGTAGACCTCCCCACATCGTGTTAAAAAGGTGCCTCTTTGCCCAGTTAGCAGGGGTAACCAGGCATAAGATATTTCCCTTAGTGGATGGAACCATAGCTCAGTGGAAGAGCATCTGTCCCAGGTTCACTCCCTGGCATCTCCAGGTAGGGCTGGGAGAGACTCCTGCCTATAACCTTGGAAAGCTGCTGCCAGTCATTGTAGACAATACTGAGCTAGATGGACCAATGGCCACTTCCTATATTCCTAGTACTCTTTAACAGTTGCTATCCAGAATAATGAAGCACTGGCATTGATTCAGGAGAGTGTTGATTCTTGTTCATCTCTCCTTCTTTCTGTATGGAACAGTTCATGAATTTGCATGTCCTCCTTGCGCAGGGCCCATGCTAATCTTCTCTTTATCGTTCCAATTTTAGTATATGTGCTGCTGAAGCGAGCACCCTTCTTTCTGTAGCGGATTGTGGCTTCTGAAAATTGCACCGCGCCAGTGCTTTTTTACACTGTATATTGGCCAGTTGTTGTTTTTATTGGTGACTTAAAAGAATCTCCATCAAATTTGCAGATTATAAAGAAAAGAGATAGCTAACACTTTGGAAGACAGGAATATAATAATCAAAATAATATTGATAGAATGCAAACATAGGCTGAAACTAGCAGCATGAAAATCAGCATAGAAAACGCATGATAGTAGCACATTTAAAAAACATTTCAGAAATGCAGTATGGGTGCAGCTACAAAAAAGGCTTATGTGATTTTAGGCTAGATTAACAATCATAGCTTCCATGTAAGGAGCAGTGATGACTCTACTTCATTCTGCACTGGTCAGACTGTGTCGTAGGTGCTGCACTTTAAGAAGGATATAAACTAGGGATATACAGAGCATTTTGAGCTTGAAATGTTCTGACTCGAAATGGGTGTTTCGAGTGTTTTGAACTCAAAACAGAACACCCTTGAAATAAAGGGCCTGTTTTGAGCTCAGAACTGTATGACCCTGTTCTGAGTTGGAACGTTCCGAGTCAAATCAAAGTCAAGTTGATTTGTATGATAACAAGCCAACCAAGAAGTAAGGAGATCACAAGCCAGTTGGAAGCAATTGCCAAAACCAGTCAGCAAGGGAAATACACACATCCAAAATGGTGCTCAGAACACTCGGAACTTCCGAACTTGTTCCGTGGGAGTAACTGGCTAGACTGGTTGTTCTGATGGAATGTTCTAGGCATTTGTGTTTCCCCTGAGCTCGGAACAGAACACAGATCCCATTCCATGCCCATCCCTAATACCGACTTATTGAAATTGGTGGCAACAAAGATGGTCAGGAGTCTGTAAAACAAGTGCTCTGAAGAAAGGTTGAAAGAAATGGCTATGTTTAGCCTGGAGCAGAGAAGACTGAGTAAGGGACATGATGGCCCTTCAGATATTTGAGCGCTGTCACAAGAAGACGTGTTCTCTACTGTCCCAGAGGGAAGAACTAGATCTAATAGACTTAAATTACAGAAAGGTTCATTTCTTAATGGGAAGATGCTTAAAGGGAATCTTCTTAAGGGTAAGAGTTCTTTGAGAATGAAACCAGTTTAGTGGGGGTGGGAGCTCTCCCTTGCTGGATGCCTTTAAGCAGGTGATAGACAGCCTTCTTCTGAGGGGTGCTTTTGCTCTGGATTTCCTGCATTATTGGAATATAATGAGTTGGAATAGATAGCCCACAATGCCTTCCCCAACTCCTTAATTCTAGAAATGGGACTGAATATCTTCTACTAATTTCACTACATTAATATAGGCTGCTTCATGCATTTGTTTTTAATAAGATTTAATCCTAAATGTGACTCCTATATGCTTTAGATCAGTGATTCAATTAGAAGACATTCAGATTTTATCTAGATTATCTGATCATGAATTAAAAAAAAGTATTTTAATTAGTTGAGGACTTGATCAGTCAAACCATATTTGTTCAGCTGATTGTCATATGCTGCTAAAAGCAGGCCATGTCAATGTTTCTTTGGATCTAAGAGCCAGCGTAAAGGGTAGGGGCCTGTTGATGGACATTTGACAAAATTACTGGCCTTAATGATGGACATTGTGAACGGGGAGGTGGGGGAGGTAAATGATATCTCTTTTCTAAGTATGATACTTAGAACAAAAACAGGGCTGTAGGGGAAAAATAAAGATTTTACTAAATAGCTTTACCTCTATATATCCTTGTCAGGAGGACTAGTGCCAAATTACTCATATGAAGAAAGGTGCAGGGGACAGGGAAAATAGTTCTCTTTGTCCTTCTAGAATCCTATAAACACATATTTATTTATTGTTCAATTTCTGTACCATTTTTCATTAAGCATCTCAAGGTGGTTTAAAACAGTTAAAATACAATAAAATTCCATAAAAGTTACATTTAAAACCTTAAAGTTTTAATTTTAAAACTAAAATTTAAAACCATAAAACATCAAGAAATAACAATAATAATTTAAAAAAAACCAACCCACATGAAAGCTGAGAAACCTGGCAGCCTGAGGTAAAAGCCTGAATAAATAAAAAGGTCTTGAGGAATTTTTTAAAAAGCAGCCACAGCTGTCCCAGAGTGAACATTAACTGGGAGAGCATTCCAGATTCTGAGGGCAACAACAGAGAAGGCCCTGTCCTGTGTGCACGACAATCTAGCCTCTCTCAGTGTTGGCACATGAAGCAAAGGCCCCCCTTTCCATATATTTTCAAAGTTCATTGAAAGCATGCATCTCTCCAAAAAGCTTTTTAAAAAAACTCCATTGGAGAGTGGAAGAAACGCATCTTCTGTCAAAGGGAAAGGTAATTGACATTCTGTGCAGTGGAACATTGGTGCTGGGGGCCCTGCTGGGGCTGCTGCAGAACTTGAAATGCAGCCGCAACAGTGTGGTGACACGAGGCAGCTGAGGAATGACTTAAACAACTTCCAGGAAGTCTCTGAAAACTGTGAGACTGCCCCAAAGCTATCTTAAGACATTCTACAACTGCCCTCTCATGCTACACTAGTGGACCTGTTTTTCAAGTTGTGCAGCAGCCCGGATCGGGCCCTGACTCAAATGTTTCACTGCACGACATGACAGCCACAGTTTATATTTCTCTGCCTCAGCTTCAACAAAATAATTTCTGTTTTACGTGGAGGTAAAAAATGACCTTAGATTTTTTAAAAAAATTACCCCTTCCCTTCCTGCCTCCTCCGGTAGATGTTGTTTGATGCTTGCCACTGCTACCATTCTCACTACTACTGATGTCCTGACTTGGTGCATGGAGGTATCCATTGGCATCAGCAACCGGCTTACTCTCTGGTTGGCATGCCCATTGCTGCTACAGTCTTCCCAACACCACACTTCTGGAAACAAAACAAAATACAGGGTAATGCCTTGCTGGAGGTGGCAATGGATGGGCCACCAAATGAGTATGTTGCTGCTGCTTGAATTGCAGCAGTACCAGTGCTGATGGGTCATGGAGTATACAAAGCTGGAGCATCAGTGGCATCAAGCATTGGAGTGTGTTTGGGAGGGGGAGGCAAGGAGGGAAAAGGATGGTGGCAAGGCACTCTGGCCCAGGAGGTGGGAAGCAGGGAGAGGCAGTGAGTTGGCTGTTAGCAGCACAGGAGCTCCCTGACTTCTCCTTTTGGTCTAGGCTATGAGGGCTCCAGGCTGGAAGGCAATGTTCTCTCTAATTTTTTTTTAATCTGTGTGTGGAATAAATTTTGTTCTGGGTGGCAATATCAAGACAGTGTGCACATGTATATATTCAGAGTGGGACCTTCCTGATTCAGTCTGAGTGGGATCTAAAATTAATTTAGCGGACATCAAAAAAACTTGTTTGCGCATGCACGTGTACACACCTAAGAGGGAACACTGCTGGAGGGGACTGTGGCAGTCAGGAACCATTGATTACCACAGACTTGGAGCAGGAGAAAAACATGCACTTGTTGACCGAGAGGAAGTGAGAAGGACAGCTATGCAGACAGCCAGGCTGCTGTCTGAACAGGAGGAAGTTATGGGCTGCTCATTCCTTCTCTTCTGAAATGAAACATTGCATGCAGAAAGGGATGGGGCTTGCTTACATGGTGAAGCAATAGGTGAATGCATCCAGGAGGACACAGAAAGAACAGGCAAGAAGGACAGTGGTAGTGGGCTCTGGCCCAGAAAGCAGAACTGTTGTATCAGTTTTTAGAGAAAAGTTCTCAGAGATAACTTTTTTGTCTCTGACTGCCACAGTTAAATTTCTAGATGCAGCAATGAGTTGGTGCCTGGCAGTGGTCCCTCTAATATTTTTCATCTCTGTGCAGAATGGGTTTTGTTCTGGGCGGAAGTATCAAGGCAGTATGTGCACACATGCATTCAGAGTGGGGCCTTCCTGATTTTGCCTGAGCGGGATCTAAAATTAACTGAGCAGATTATAAAAAATATGTGAGTGCTCACATATGTGCATGCCTTAGAGGGAACACTGGTGCCTGAGGTTAGTCAAGCGCCTTTTCTCAAGCATTTTTAAAACATAACTAATTATGCTTTTAGCTATTATATCTTGTGTTAATTTTGTAACTAGAATATTTTTAGAATTAATTTCTAACAAGGTTAACAAATCTGAAGTATTCTAAAAATGAAACAGGTCCTATGCCACACTTCTGCTTTGGAACACTAAATATATCCCAGATATTTGAGAAAACTTGATCTCCTGTTTGTATGAACCTATGCCAGCCTACACAACATGTGCTGACATGAGGAAAATTACTCAAAGTAGTCCAATTAAAATTAAAGGACAAGTTAGGCAATACTTCGTGTCAATTGTGGTTTGGCAGGGTAGCTGTGGGGACAGACTTCCAAACCCTGTTATAAAACCATAGAAGCTCTTTCCCCCCAAATCTCTTTAAAAAGAGATTTGGGCTGCGGGGTGGGGGTGGGTGGGGAAGAAGCTTGTTCTGTAAATTATTTTGCACTGACAGGTGTACTTTAATGCCTGGGTTGACAAACCACCGTTATGGCTGTTGCTCTGTGTCTCAAGAGGCTCTGCACCATAGAAGTGGGAGTGAATTGTAAACCATGGTTTGCCATTTGTACATTTGGAGCTCAAACCATGATGATTTATCATAGTTAGCACAAACCATGGTTTGGCATGCAGTTCTTATCACATATTCTTAGTATTCTGTTAAAATAAATATCTTTCAGTTTTGTTCAGCTGCTATTCTTTGAAAACATTCCAGCCTCCTGTTTCTCCTTAGGCCCTTATTGAGCAGTGTGCTAGATTGAGCACACTGAGAACACATAGATTATTGAGCAGTGTACACATTGGGTATTGTTTACAACAAGAACTGTGTAGCAATAGTCTTGTTTCTTGTGACTATTTGTGGTCCTTGCATATGGGAGTCCTGACTGTGGTTTTTTTTTTAAGCTAGCTAAGAATTAATTCTGTTTATTGTTTCATGGGATATATTACAGTATTTAACCATGGTTAAGTAACTAGTTTTTCATCCTTGAATTTTATTAAAGATTCTTCTGAAACTCTCATCACTGACTTTCTCCTCAAATTTTCTGGCTTTGTGTCCAAGGTGAAAGAGTTGCTCTTGTCGGGTTTTTAAAAAAATGGGTTACTAGACATGTACAGTTTGCCATTGCTTTGTTCCTTCATTCAGTCATGTCTCCCACCCTGTCATTTTTGCCAGTTGTGTGTGGCACACTTTTTGCAGTGTCTCATCAGTGTTATATATGACTGCATAAAATTTTTTGGCGCAGTGTACCAGTGTACATCAGTAAAATGTCACACAAAGTAATCTTGATGCAGCCCTCATTACGTATCAAGATATTTTTCACAGTGTGTGCATGTGCATATTGGGAATGGGGAAATCTATGAAAGTTATGGCAGATTACATGCTCTAATTCTAGAATTAAGTTTTAGAAATTCTTATGGTTAAAACATAATTCAGGAAGAGTAGCTGAATGTACCTATGTTATAGAAAAGGTAGAATTCACTTATCTCTATTTTAATGTGTGATATAAGTGTCAAGCAGTTGCTGTTTGGTGTTTGCATAAGATACATGCTGTGGTAGGGCTACACCACACTTTTGAGATGCTAGGTGCCAGTGCATGGCTATCACTTTCATTTGAGTGTACATAAACGAAGACATTTTCTTCTACGTAATAAAAGTGAGCTATGAGTTGTGTTTTTAGAGTACCAGTATTATTACCTCACTGACTTCTTACAATATTGTCTTGTGATCTTATGATTTTGCTTAGAACTGATGTGAATTTTTGTAAGAATACCATTGCCACATTTCACTAAAATGCCACAAACATAGTTATGACTTTCTATTGTTGAACATAGCACTTAATAAAATGAGATCTTCTCTGTTTCACTCTTTAAGCATTTTTCTTTTTGCATTGTCTTCCTCTCAGCTTCAGTTGCCTGTATAAGTAAGTGCACATCTTAAGATTGGTGTGATCATTTGACTAGTCACCTAGGAACTTCATAATACATCCTGGCTGTGCAATCTACCAGATGCTACAACTGGGAAAATTCTGAGCTATTAACAAGCCTCTTCATTCTATACTTAAAGCATCATCACCAAAATCTTTTCATGAATAGTTAAAAAGTGCCAAGGACCCACTGATCCAGTGGACACTGGTATTTTATATTTTTCAGGAGCACATTTGAAGCTGACGCGATCCTGCCAACTACTCCTACGTTTTCTGGGACGTTGAAAGAACTGTCAACCCTACATTTTAAAACAAACTGATTTGTGTTTAACCATGAGAACTGTTTTGTATATTGAAGATCAGTGATACTTAAAAGCTGCTAACCAAAAGTTAATTAGCTAGCTATATTATCCAGATGAGAATATTTTTGTAAAAATGTTGCTATCTTTTATAAGCTAAATACATCTTAAGATCTTACTCATGCTCATGTATTCAAATAGAGATGAACAGCTTATGGAAAATATCCATTTTGAAGTTGCTACACAAACACTTTCTGTAGGAAAGTGTGTATTCACTTCATATAGCAGTTGCCTACAAAGGCTCCTGATACAACCTGTTAGTTGAGGACATGGTACATTTGTGTAGTCTAGGAAAAAAGCCTTGCTGATATCAAAAGAACTCTGATACCTGTTTTAAGAACATAAGAACAGCCCAGCTGGATCAGGCTGAAGGCCTGTCTCATCCAGCATGTTTCACACAGTGACCCACCACATGCCTCTGAGAAGCCCACAGGCAAGAGGTGAGGGTATGCCCTCTCTCTAACTGTTGCTCCCCTGCAATTGGTATTTAGAGGCATCTTGCCTCAGAGGCTGCAGGTGGCCTATCGCCATCAGACTAGTAGCCATTGATAGACCTGTCCTCTATGAATTTGTCTAAGCCCCTTTTAAAGCCACCTTAGCTAGTGGCCATCACATCCTGTGGCAAAGAAATTCCATAGATTAATCATGCACTCTGTGAAAATTTACTTGCTTTGGTTGTTCCTAAATGTTGAACTTCCTGCTGAAATTAGAGTTTCCCCATCTGACAACTTTTTAAAAGTCTCTAAAGACCCATTTATTCACCCAAACCTTTTGAGTAGACTTGTGGATTTAAATTGTTTTAAGGTTTTAATTTCTATTTGGATTTGTTTTATGTTGCTGTAAATGACCCAGACATGGAAGTTTGGGGTGGTATACAAATATAATAAAATTATTTATTTCCTTGCCTTCAGTTTCATAGGATGACCTCTGGTTCTAGTGTTGTGAGAGAGGGAGAAAAAATTACCGGTATCTATTTTCTGTTCCTGTTACTACTGGTCTGAAATGTTGTTACCCTAGCAATGGACAATTATATAATAATTGTACTAACTTGTGAAATGTAGCATCCTAACAAGATTTGACATGTTCTAAAGCTTAACAGAGAAAATGGATAAAGTAATTTGGGGGGAACAAAGTAGTGAGGAGCACTATTTCTCTGCCTTCAAATTTTATTTGTGTTTGAGCTGATAAGTTGTCTGAAGTTTCCTGACCTTATCTTTTGTAAAAGTAGGATCATGCGGGCTTAAATAAGCAGTATGTAACCCATTTGAGTTCTTTGCCATTAGTGAATGTTTGTGGTGATTGAATAAATATGTTAAGTTGATTATAAGGTTGATATTTTTATTTTTTTGTTAAGCAAAATGAGGATCCTTTTAAATGTTGGTGGCTGGCATTTAAACTCTCACTAGAGCAAATTGGAAATAGTTTAGTAATATAATGGGAAGCCTTCAGGAAATACTTCTAAACCTCTTTAATCTACCATGTCCTCCTTTAAGTTAAGCATGATCCTCAAAATATTAGGCTTACACACTGCAAAGCATAATAGGTAATGGATCCGATCAGAAGAAAGCTTGCATAAGGAAACATCAATGCTCCACCCTTCCTACAGAAGCTTCCTGCGCCTTCGAGAAGCTTCTTCAGAGGGTCTGGAGATCTTTCGTGTTTGCCGGATGGGGGGAACAAGGGGCTACAGCAGGAAGTGATAACTGACAAAATTGCCCCCTTTCTTGCATGTGCAGAAGGAATTTCTGTTTGTGCAAGAGCACCTTTTACTTTGATTTAGCCAAATTAACCCACCTTTCAAATAGTGCAGCAGCTTAGCAGATTAAAAATGCAATATGTGTATACCACTGCCAAGATAGAAGGCAGTATGCCTCCAGATACCCATTTGTAGGGTAGCAACGGTAAAAGAGGGTGTATGCCTTCATTGCTGCCTTGCGCACTTCCCAAAGGGATCTGGTTGTCCACTGTGGAAAACAGGATACAAGATAATATAGGACTTGACCTGATTAAGCATGATTCTTAGGAGACATTCCTAATTCTCATCAGAAGTTGTGAGATCTCTGAATTGTTCCCCCCATCTTAATTTGCTTAATACTATAACCTTTTTGTATTCTAAGTTTTGTGTTTTATTGCACAGCTTTTGTGCTTCTAACTCTTGTAGTAGCTTGGCCAGAGTGGCTTACTTAAATACTTGGGATCCAAGCCAATCTTTTCAAAAAGTAAGTGGATCTTTCCGTAACACAGCCATACTAATATATCCATGTACTTAGATTGTAAGCTCTTTGGGGCAGGGATGCTCTATTTTTTGTCTTGTGCTGTTGCCTCTTCCTATTATGGGGAGCATAAGTTGTGAAAGATAGTCTTGTATCCTTCTTTCAGTTTACACTTGCAGATTAAACTCCTCATTAGCGTTTTGGTAGCAACCATATCACCACTTTGTTGCCTGTAATTCTTTACGTTTTTCTATTCTTGTTTAATTTAGAAGGAAAGATGTAGAATTCAGAAATGTGACAGTGTAATGCACATTCAATAAAATGTGAACACTAATTTTCAGTGTAAGAATTGGACTATTTTTAAACGTTTGTATAATAAAAATTGTAACTGATATTTGACTATTTTTTGTCAGTGATCCGATGAATGAGCAATTTCTCACATCATATATTCATATTTAAATGTTTAATTAGCATGCTAACTTGAAATATCTTTTGTCAGTCCCTAAAATAATTTTGAACTTTTGAAATTAGTTTTGAAATGAATTCAAATAGTAAAATTTTAGCCAAATTAATGTTGTAAGACATTCTATCTCCAGTTTAAATAATTGATACCCCTAGGTAGTATGCACAACTGTTAACTGAATTGTAGCTAGACACATAAAATTTCTAAAAAATTTGATGCCATGAAGAGAGAACATTTTTTCAGTCTCCCCCCCATAAAAAACATTTTTTTGAAATAATTGAAATGTATACAGTACTTTTTAATAATTGAAATGTATACAGTACTATTTAAATTTACTGTTCTAAAGACACAAAATGTTGTACTCTATACTGTACAACAAATATTGTAAAGTTGAGCCAAGTTGGCAGTTTACCAAAATAAGTACCATTTGTCTTGTTGAGTGTTGTAAAATTGAAGACTGCCTATATACTAAAAAATAAGTACAAATATACCCCATTTACATGAATCAAAGACTACTTTATTCAAAGTTCTTTGATGTTAGAAATGGGAGGGATGTCTTCTATTCAGATACATGCAGGTATGTAGTGTTAGAAGTTGACCTGCAAACTGTTGTAAATTAAGGTATGTGCACATATCTGATTTTTCAAATTGAAAACCAGGGAGGGGGAGTTGAAAGATGCAGTAAGATGCAATTTATGTACGTGTCCCTCCTATGGATCTTGGTGTTAAGGTGGAATCGGGAGGAAGCAGATCCCAAGCTACCCAGTTCCAGTGTTCAGACTTCTTCTGAGACTTTACTGCCCACAACAAGCCTCTTGCAACATCTTCCTGATTTGACATTCTTTTAACTCTCTCCAAACAAGCAGGCAGGGCAATAAGCTGCTTCTTTCCCTGTAAGAGTGAAACATGGTGTCACTATTGGCTTGAGGTGAGTGAGTATCTCTAAAATGAACAGGGGCTGAATCAGGTGGCTAGTATGCCCATCACTCTTCATATCAAAGACAAAGTTAGGACAGAGCAACAGTTTGCAAGCATAAAAGGGCCTAGGTCCATGTGTTCATGTTGCAAGGATAACCATTCATTCTGTGAAAGGCAACGGCCAAAATAAGATTTGAGAGGGAGAGAGAGAATGAATTTCCGTATACTATAGAGAATTAGAATTTTAATTATCCATTGTCATATTACAGAGCTGATGGGTGGAAAGTGAGAATATTTTAAAACAATGCTTTGTAAAGAATACCTAGCATCGTTTTAAAGAAGTGCATCTTTTAATAAGAGGTTTTTCAGTTTCCCCAAATCATCCAGTTTTTCTCCCTTAGGCTGTGGGCAGGGGGGTGGGGTGGATTGGGGATGAAATCCAGGTTTTTGTGTCTCTAAATTGTACCCACTAACTTTACTACATACAGTTAAAAGAATGCAGGAATTTCGTGCCAGGTAGAACCAAAATTGCTACCTGCATGTGGTGGCCAGTGTTAAATTATGTGCAAATGGGAATTTGAAGATAATCTTGGAGGCATTCTCATTGCTCTCAGAGCAAGAGAGCAGGTAAGACTGTTGATGGAACTTCTTCTCATGATTAAATGTTCATAGTTTTTTAGTTTAGTTTTTATATTTTATATCCCGCTCTTCATCCAAGGAGCCCAGAGTTGTGTACTACATACTTGTTTCTCCTCACAACAACCCTTTGAAGTAGGTTAGGCTGAGAGAGAAGTGACTGGCCCAGAGTCACCCAGCAAGTATCATGACTGAATGGGGATTTGAACTCGGGTCTCCCCGGTCCCAGTCCAGCACTAACCACTGCACCACACTGGCTCTCCCATAGTTGCATTTTTATTGGGAAAGATCCATGAAATTTGAGATTTTCACTAAATGTATTTTCCAAAATTATTTTTGCTGCTCTGATTAGACGAGTCCCACTGCTGATGGCATTGTTTTCACATGCATTGTGGACATTGCCTTAAACATCATGTTGTGGGCCTCATGTTTATTCTTGGTCTTTGAGGATAATATGTGAAGTTATTACTTCAAAGAGGATTGGTTGATCTTGAATTGATTCTTCAAATCAAATTCCTGGGAATAATAATAATCTTCAGAATAAGATCAAAATTGTCCATGATTTGATCATGGATGAGGGAGCTGACCTGGCATGTATAACAGACCTGGTTGGGGGAGGTGAGTGGTCCAGTGTGGGCTCAGCTTCTCCCACCAGGTTATTCTGTTGTGGAGCAGGTTAGGGGAAGTGGGCGGGGTGTGTGTGTGGAGTGGCTGTGGTCCATAAGAATACCATTTCCCTTACCAGGGCCCCTGTGAGGCCCCTGACCTATATCAAGCATGTATTTTTGAAGCTGGCAACTAGGGATAGATTGAAAATTCTGTTGGTGTTCCGATCACCCCGCTGCCCAACTGACTTCCTAACTGAGCTGACTGAGCTGATTGCGGAGTTGGTGTTGGAGTGTCCCAGGCTTCTGATCCTGGGCAACTTCAATATCCACCTTTGAGCTGGCTTGTCTGGTACGGCTCAGGAGTTCATAGCGGCCATGACAACTATGGCCCTATCCCAACTAGTATCTGAACCAACTCACGTTGCCAGCCACACGCTCGATTTGGTCTTCTGTTCGGATCAGGGAGGTGTTCCATGGGTGTGGGATCCGGTGGTTTCCCCATTGTCATGGACGGACCACTACCTGGTTAAGGTTGGTATCACGGCCACAATCCACTCCTGCAGGGGTGATGGACCAATTAGGATGGTCTGCCCAAAAAGGCTGCTGGACCCAGTAGAGTTCCAAAAGGCCTTGGAAAGTTTCAAAGCTGGTGCTGCAGGTGATTCTGTCAATGCCCTGGTGAGAACCTGGAATAAGGAAATTACCAGAGCAGTAGACATTATTGCTCCTAAGCGTCCCTCCAGACCCGCTTCAAAGTCGGCTCCCTGGTATACCGAGGAGTTGCAAGGGTTGAAGTGGCTGGGTAGGCGACTACAGCGCAGGTGGAGGAGAACTCGGCTCGAATTTGACAGGATGGAGCATGTGACCCACTTGAGGGCTTACGCGGACGCAGTGCGTACAGCAAAAAAGTTCTGGTCGGTTCGCATCGCTTCTGCGGATTCATGTTTGGCGGAGTTATGCTGGGTAGTGAGGAGTCTAATTTCTACTCCTGTTTCTAATTGGCTTCCAGAGGTGCTCTGCTGTGATGCCCTCAGTCGGTTCTTTGTGGACAAAATCTCTTGTATTCGGACCAACTTGGATTCCACTTTTTCTCCAGGGTCTACGAAGGAAGTGTCCAGCAATCCTTCCTGCAGTATTAGGTTGGATCAGTTTCATTCTGTGATTCATGAGGATGTGGACAAGCTGCTTGGAGCGATCCACCGCTTGTTCTCTGAAGTGATCCACCACTTGTTCTCTGGACCCTTGCCCAACTTGGCTGCTTCGATCTAGCAGGGAGCGGGGTGATGGTGGTCCCGGGAGATTCCCCTCCCCCTGCCGGACTTCCTTTTTAAAAAAATCATCCAGTTTGTGCATCTTTGGCCCTTACTGGGCCTATTCCTTGGCTCGCTGGCCATTTTGGAGGCCACTGCATATGAGCAGTGGAACCCTGCGTGGCCTGGGTCATGCCAGGAAATAGGCGTGGAAAGGCTCAAAGTCGCCTCAATTGGGTGACTTTTTCGCAAAGGAAGGCTGGAGGGGGGAGGGGATCCTCCATGTACCCCTTTTGCCACCTCAGAGAAGCCCCACAGAGAGGGTGAGTCTTAAAAAGATTCCCCCCCAAAAAAGGCTCAACAAACTCCCAAACGGGGGGTGGGGTATTTGGTCTGGGGTCGAGTCGAAGCGAGGGTGGTTCGGCTTGACCTTAAACTTTCGAACCAAACCTATTTGTACACACCTACCTGTTTAGAGTGTGTAGGATCCATTGCGCATTATATATATATATATATTCATAAATCTATTTCTAAAAGGTCTCAACATCTTCCAGTTGTAAACTCAGCTGTGACATATTACAATCATGTGATAATTTATTTTATTTATTTAACACATATGAAGCTGCCATATAGTGAATCAGACTATTGGTCTATCTAGCTCAGTATTGTCTTCACAGACTGTCAGTGGCTTCTCCAAGGCTGCAGGCAGGGATCTCTCTCAGCCTTATCTTGGAGAAGCCGGGGGGGGGGGGAACTTGAAACCTTCTGCTCTTCCCAGAGCAGCTGCATCCCCTAAGGGGAATATCTCACAGAGCTCACACTTCTAGTCTCCCATTCTTATGCAACTAGGGCAGCCCCTGCTTAGCTAAGGGGGACAAGTCATGCTTGCTACCACAAGACCAACTCTCCTCTCCCAAGACAGCAATTGAAAGATTAACAAATAAAAGAGTTTAAAATACAGATTAAAACTTTACAACTTAAAACTTTAAAATTGTAAACTAAAAGCCTGACTAAACAGATCAGTTCTTAAAAACATCCAGAGAAGGGGAGACTCTAATTTCATTAGGAAGTGTGTTGCAAAGCCCTGGGGCAACCAACCCTAGAAAAGGCCCAGTTTTGAGTCTGCACCAACCAAGCTGGTGGCAATGGCAACCGGAACTACCCAGATGATCTTCATAGGCAGCGGGGATCATGAAGAAAGCATTCTCTTAAATACCTTGCATTACTACAGCTTAAAGAAACTTTAAGGCAAAGTTGTCTTAGCTTTCCTTCTCAATTCATACATGATATAGTCAGCTGTAGTTTTGCTCAGTTGGTACTGGACATTTGTACTGGTATGTGTTGGGCATATCGGCACACTGCAACATGGCTTAGCAAATGTGAAATACTTATGCAACAGTTGTTATGCTAGGGCTCTCATTTCAGGCCTGGTACAGGATGCTTGTTGTATCCTTACACTGCCAGCTATTACAGCAAAGCATGAAGTCCTAGGATTTGTCTTTAGATAGAGCTAATGCTTAGCTATCAGGCTGAACCATTGCACCACTCAATGTGCTTGTTTTTGGTAGCCAGTTACAGCAGTTAATAGTACTCTCAAAGTTCCTCAGTTGGTTGAGTGGAAACCCTAGTCATAAATAAAAGGAAATTTCAACTCCCACAATTAACTTTGTCTTCCTCCTACTGCTGACTTTTCCAATTTTTGGAAAGGAATTTTTTACGTTGAAAGCAAGTAAAATGTTGGGTTTTTACCCAGGCATTAAATGAGTGTTTTGTTTGCTGCTGCTTTGTATCTTATGATTATATTGTACATGTTTTTTAAACTTTTAATTAGATTTATATTTTTTATATTCCATTTTAGTTCTTTTTGTGTAGTTTTTTATGGTTTTATATGTTTTTAAAATGTTGTAAGTTGCCTTGAGATTATTTTAATGAAAGATGGTATAAAAATTTAACAATTTTTGTGTGTGTGCATATGTTTTGTTAACTTCAGTCAAAGGCAGACACTTTTAAGTCTACTGACTTCAATGGGAGTATTCATTAAACATTTGAATCTCTTTTACTGAAATGGAAGGTATTCCCTTAAAATATTTAAAAAGTTTAACTTTGGCAGGATCACATCTGCAACATTTAAACTTGCTAAAGGTTTTACCTAAACAAAATTGTTAAACTGCATCAACAGTTTATCAGTATTTAGTACTCTGTGCCAGAAATGCTTTATAAGTCGTAAGTGAAATGGCCTCTACCCTGAAATTTATATTTTTACTAGGACAAGAAAAAAAGGTGGTGTAAAATGAATTACTATATTTCGATGCACCCATTCACTTGAAGAACAGCGCACAATTTATGAGAAGTACTAACAAAGCTAGATGCAAAGTTTTTGTCAATTCTTTTGGAGACAAGCTGAACTAGGGATGCGTACGAAGCATCTCAGCACCTCTATTTTGAGGCGCCAAAATGTTTTGAACTGCCCTAACACCATGCTCACCACTCAAGATGGCATCTACACATGCTCAGATGCCATTTCCTTTCCCCCGCTGCCCATGGACTGCTTGGAACAGGGAACTTCCTGTTCCCATGCAAGAAACAGCTGGGCGGCGTGGCTTTTTCTTAGACATATGGAGGTCATCCTCAACACTGGGTTATTGTTCATCACATGCTTTGAGAGACAGGAACCAATCAAATATTGCAGTAGGCTAGCTTCCTCTTGCTTAGTGGCTATCACTTAATCCCCAGTTCTGTTCCTGTCTGCTCTGGAAGACAGTGTTCATTATGAGCTCTGTAGCTCTTTAAAAATATTGTCAGGCTAGTCATTAACTTACTTCTTGTTTTTAAGTTTTATTCCCTTTTCACTCTTGTATGTGAGGGTGGGAAGGGAGTCTAGTGTTTATTTTACAAGATTCTGTAGTTTTTAAAGTTTTACCTAATTGAAAATTATGTTATTGTGTTAGTTATTTTCAGTTTGGGGATTGGTTGTTTCCTTCCATGAGACATGGAAGTGTCTTATTTTGGGGATATGCTAGGTGGGGGGAGGGGACTTGCTTTCTGAAGGGCTCCTTTCGGAAGCCAGAGGCAGGGCATTGGTTAAGAAGCCTCTATCGGGCATAAAATGCTCCTGGTCCATTTCCCCAAGAAGATCTTCAGAAGCAGGTCCCCCTCAGCCCTCCGCTGTTATCAGGGAAGTTCCTCTCAAGCCTGGATCTTCTAAGCTGCATAGAAATGCTGCTGCATAGAAAGCAGCAAAGAAATCCGAACACTTGAAAGAAGGAGAAAGCCTAAGAAATGTTACAAAAAGATTGTTACTGATGTTCACTTCAGTGAATGACTTTTGGTGCAGGGGTTGTGCAAACACCATTTGCCGCCCGAGCCTCAAGCCTTCTCAGTGCCCACAGGACCAGTAGTTGGTTTGGGCATGATCTCTGCTCCACCAATGGCTCCTGCTTGTACAGCTCCAGCCTATTCGGGTGCGAATGCCTTCCCTGCCAATTCTTCCCATGTCACCGCAGCAGCCAGTTCTGGTGCGTGTACTGCTCCTGCTGCCATTTCACTCGTCATGGATGGTGTGGTGGCCATTTTGGAAGCCCCAGCGGGGACAGGAGAGACAGCAGTTAATGGCAGGAATCGGTGCGAGAGCCCAGAGATCAGGGTTCTAGCTTGCTAGGAACCAACGTCTCTGGGGCTGGAAGAATGCCTTATAGGGCGAAGACATTGGTTCGTCCAGTACAGAGGGACTTATCAATCATGAACAACATTGGAGGTGGAATTGAAGTCCCCGGGGCACAAAGCAGCCATACTCAGTTCTTTTCACCTGAAAGAATGGAATGGAATGGAATAGAATTGAAGCCCCTGGGGCACAAAGCAGCCATACTCAGTTCTTTCCATAGCTTCAGTACTTTATTATAAGGCAGTGTAAGGCTTTGATGCAGCAGACCCCAGTTGCACTTACACCTGGGTCCTTGGGGGTGGTACCTACTCTCCCTGTGATCCCTGCCCTGTCAGCCGTTACTATTAATTCCACTGCACCAATAACAAGTACTCACGGGGCGGTCAAGGGTTTCCTTTTCTTCGTCACCGGATACCAGTCCAGCTGGACAGGTTATTCCCCCTTCAGAAAGGGGCAAGTTTGTTAGGAGGCGTAGTAGAGGTGCTCACAAATGAAGGAGGGCTACTGTTTTCTCACCATCATCTGATGGAGCACCTCCTCCCAACACAGCCTGGCTGCTTAATATGAACAGTGCCACACGGGGGTTGTTGAGGAGCAGGTAAGACCTTCCTTCCTCCTGTTAAAGTGACCGCTCTCCATACACACGCACCTCAATATGCACAAAACACTTTGTGCACATCCCTAAACTGAACATTAAACTGGCATTTTAGTGGCAATGATTAAAACATTTTAAGCCATAGTTCAGTTTTGCATATACCAGCACTCTCATGTAAGCACTTTTCTTTTTTAAAGTCAGGACTAGTTTCTCCAGAAAATTGGAGAAACTAGTTTCATGAACCAAGAGGCAAATGGGGATAGATTTCTATGGAAAAACAACCTCTCCCCACCCCTGACTTGCAGGCAGACTGCTTTTGAAGCTGTAGGGAGTTTTAAAAACCCCGGGGCACAAAGCAAAAATACTCAGTTCTTTCCACCTGGTGTTACAACATGGCTTCAGGATATGTTTGACATGACACATGGGTGAACCTGCTATCTAAAGTAAGAAGTAAATACTGTATTTCTGTTCTACTACAATGCAATTGAATGAATTTTTAGACGCTCTTGGATCTCATCCTGGGGTAAAAAGGGGTATTTGATTACAAAGTGCAAGTTTTTCTAGTAATTTGAAATACAATAAACACTGAAAAAACTGACTGGTAAGGAGTGCTTCATCTTATTTTCTTCTAAAATGCTTAATTTTTACTGATTTCAAACTACTGATTCTTGAAATTTGCCATTTTGTTGAATGAGATTTTCATTACTAAATTAAGAAATTCTCAAATGGTTCACAATTTGTGATTCACTTTAAACTGTTTTGTAGTGCCCCTCCACTGAATTTAAGTAACTTGAATTAAAATTTTTATATGAAATAAGTGCTGGAGGAGTAATTTGACTCCGTTTTATAAACGAAAGCTTCATGGAGATAGTATACTTCATGTAATGAGTTTCAGTTACACTAAAGCTCAGCTAAATGAAATCTTTTGCATCTTGAATACATGATAGGTGAAATGGGGCTGGAAAGTACTGAATGCTGATGAAGTACAAATTTAATCCACTGGTCTGTTCAGATATTTTGTAAGAAAAAAACCAAAACACCATGAAATTGAAGGTGTTGCTGATGATTTCAGATGCTGCTAATTGCTTGAAACACCTTTCCAAAAATATTCCCCAAATCACAGTGATAACTGAGATAAGTATTGTCACAAACAGCTGATAACTGTGACACTTTTTCTGAATCAAAATCAGAGGCACACTTCACTCTTAAACCCAGAAAGACATACTTTTAAAAAAAAAAGATTCTGTAGGAGTAAAAATTACTCAGTGGCACCTAGTCTGTATGATTCTGTGTCAGTCATTGTTATTGGCATGCATCCTGACTGGAAGGAAAAAAGCCCCAAACCCTGATTTACACAGACACACACAACAGACAGCCTCCTCTTCTGAGGATGTATACTTCTGCAGATGTGTGGATTTGTCCATGGTTTCTCCTTCATATAGTCATAGTAGACTTTGTGCATGTGTCAGTTGAGTTTCATACAACCTATGGATTGAGTTTCAGTGTATTCTAAATGCAGGTTTTTATATTTTTGCATTAAATTCAGATTTAATTTTAAACTGCTTTTAAAGAAACAATTCCTTTATTTGTATTCAAGATTCCATCAGTATTATACAAACCGTTGATATCCCTTTGATAATTTAGTGGTGATATCCCATGGCCAGCAGAATCACGCCTTGCCTTGAAATATGCACACTAAAAATACTTGGTTATGAGGTTTCCCCACATTATGGCAAAGCCCATGAAAATGATCTAGAATTGTTGCATTTACCTTGTATGCTTTGAATTGCTCTCTTTATGTCTGGGATAAAAGAGAGATCCTTTTCTTTAATTGGCAAATTAAAACTGCTGATTTTACAGTGAGTTCTAGAGCATTTTGTGTGCTGAGCTAAGGATTTACCTATATTTTAGTAAGCTAAAGCTTACCTTTTTGCCCAAAGGCAATAGAATGCACACACAAAATCAGGTTTTGTTTTTGGCAAGGGAAGAAAAGGAGCCATTTTCAACCTCTTTTCTGAAGTGCATGGAGTTTTTAAAATGCTGAAAAACAAGGATGACTTCTTGGCTTGTATAGTATTCAAAGTAACAGTTGGCAAACTCAGTGGCATTAATTCCTGTACTGAAACTGTGACTAGGTTTTACTCAAGAGATAAATATTTCAGCAGCACAGTGTGTATCTAATTTCCACATAGGCAATGTAGTTATTAAAAATATGCAATATGCATGACTTAGTAACACCACAAATCCTGTTTGTTTTAAACTTTAATAGGTCTATTTAACTCTATGACCTGCTAACAAATTCAAAATCTTCGTGTGTATGCAAAATCTTGTAAGAGTTTTGAAATACCTCTTAGTATCAATTGATATTTGTGCATATTTTATGTATGCAACTCAATATGCATGTGTAAGTGTTAGCACATACATTAGCCAAAATAATGCAGAGCAGCAACTTTTCTTGTGCAGAAATCATGCATAAGATAGTCAAACTGCATCTAGTGAATGTAGTGTTCTTGTGGAAGCTCTTTCATAAAGCTAATGCTGCCAACACTTATGTGAGGTTTTAATGTGAGGATGCATAACTGCAATGGCTATTTTCTTTGGCTTGTAGCCAATATGTCGAGAGTATTGTTGCATTGCACATTGATTGAAGGTTCTTGTTTATCTTTTTGCTGTGACTCATGACAAATGGGTACAGCATGCTAATTACGTAATGTCAAGGGAAGAAGGTGGCACTGTAAAGTATGAGCAAATGATTGCTAATGTGTAGTAAAATGCTGACCAAGCAACATCATTTTAGAAGTAATATTCAAAATTACATTTAGTTTTTTATTATGTAAATAAATAGGTCAATGCAGTTTATAAATTAATAAGCTATGGGAGTAAAACAAAAGTTATTCATTATTTTCAAGTGTGTTCTGTAACTTCTGTACACTGCTCTCGTTTTGTTGCTTCATATTTTGAACTACTCAGTTGCCAAGTGATTAAACAAATAGACCAGTCATGGCTCTAGATAAGTGCACTTAGATGCACCTCCCAATCATTTAGTAAAATATATTCCTGTTTAAGTTCTATTGAAGAAATAAAATTTAAGTTGCATAAATCAACTTGAAGATGTTACCATCTGCCAGAGCTTGCTGCTCAGGGCTATTTAGGGTACAGCCAGTGACAGCAGGGTCACCACCAAAGGGGGTCATTCCTTTGGGTGAGCCACTTTGGGGACAGCAAGGGCGAGGACCAGGCCTCCTGGTCCAGGTATTTGTATGTGGGGAGGGGCATTTAATAGTGGGGCTTCTGTTTTAATTCATCCTGGTGAGATTGTTTTAGAATGTGTCTGGGCTTACCTGGAGATGGGGAGACCACGGGCGTGTCCACTGACTGTTGGGTGGAAATTCCGGTGGTGGTGGGGAACAGAAGAAGCAACGTTGGCAGGTCAGCGGGCCATTACAGCGGGACTTGGAAATCTAATAGCTGTTTTCCCTTCCAGCTGTCCTGCCAGCTATTTGACCTTGGGAACCAGTGCCAACCACCCTTGGAACCTCACCTGGCTCTTCTGTAATGCCAGGTTTGTCCAGAACAAACAAAAAACCATCCATGATTTGATTCTGGATGAAGGCACCAACCTGGAATGTATTACAGAGACCTGGTTGGGGCAGGCTGGTGGCCCGGTCTGATCCCAGTTTCTTCCTCCAGGTACTCTTGAGGAGAGGCTCAGGGACTGTGGGTGGGGAGGTGGAGTGGCTGTGGTCTATAAGAACAATATCTCCCTTATCAGGATCCCTGCTGAGGTGTTGGACCATATAAAATGTGTGTACTTAAGTTTGGGGACAAGGGATAGACTGGGACTTCTGTTGGTGTACTAGTCGCCCCGCTGCTCAATGGAGTCCCTAACTGAGCTGAAGGCCTTAGTCTTGGGCTTGGTGTTGGAGTCCTCTAGGCTTGTGTCTTATGTTTCTTTTTAGAATGTGAGCCCTTTGGGGACAGGGAGCCATCTTATTTGTTATTTCTCTTTGTAAACCGCCCTGAGCCATTTTTGGAAGGGCGGTATAGAAATTGAATTATTATTATTATTATTATTATTATTATTATTATTATTATTATTATTAATTGTGGTGCTGGGGGACTTCAGTGTTCATTTTGGGACCAATTTGTCCGGAGCGGCTCAGCAGTTCATAGCGGCCATGATGACTATGGGCCTATCCCAAGTGGTCTCGGGACTGACTCATACTGCTGGTCACATGCTTGATTTGGTATTTCACTCTGATCAGTGTGTCCTGTGGATGCGGGCCCCTGTGATTTCCCCATTGTCATGGACGGACCACCATCTGGTTAAGGTTGGACTTACAGTCACTTACCACCTTAGCAGGGGTGAGGGACCTATTAGGATGGTCCGCCCGAGAAGGATATTGAATCCAATAGGATTTCAAGAAGCCTTGGTGAGATTTAGTGTTGGCTCCGCCGGCTATCCTATTGATGCCCTGGTGGAAAACTGGAACAGCAAACTCACCATGACAGTATACATGATAGTTCCTAAACATCCTCTCCAACCCACTTCAAAATTGGCCCCTCGGTATACAGAAGATCTGTGGGGGCTGAAGCGGCGAGGTAGATGACTGCAGTGCAAGTGGAGAAACACCAGACTTGAATGTGACAGATTACAACATAGAGCATATTTTAAGATCTGTATTCAAGCGATACGTTCAGCAAAGAAACAGTTCTTTTCTGCCCGTGTTGCATCCACAAATTCACATCCAGTGGAGCTGTTTTGGGTTGTGAGAGGGCTAGTATTGAATCAGAATCTGGAACCATCGATTACCTGCAGTGATGTGTTTAATGAATTCTTTGTGGGAGGAAATCTCTCGCATTCAGGCCGACTTAGATTTCATCTCCACAATTGCTTCAGTGTCAGATGTGGAGGTGTCCAGTGACTCCTCTTGTGTGGTTAAGTTGGATCAGTTCCAGTTTGTGACTCCTGAGGATGTGGACAAGCTGATTGGAATGGTATTACCTACCACCTCTTCTCTTGACCCTTGCCTGACATGGCTTTTGCTATCTGGCAGGGGGGTTGTTGTAGAAGGCCTTGTAGAGATTAAAAATGAATCTCTGAGGGAAGGCAGGATGCCTCCTTGTCTTAAGGAGGCAATATTAGACTTCTTCTGAAGAATCCTACCTTGGATCCCTCAGAGTTGAGCAACTACCGTGGCTAGGCAAGGTAATTGAGAGGGTCGTGGCTTCCCAGCTCAGACAGTCTTTCAGGAAAGTGATTATCTAGACTCATTTCAAAATGGCTTTCAGGTGGGCTATGGGGTGGAGACTGCCCTGGTCGGCCTGATGGATTATCTCCAGTTGAGAACTGACAGATGAAGTGTGACTCTGTTGGTCGTTTTCGACTTCTTGGCGACTTTTGATACTATTGACCGTAGTATCCTTCTGGAGCATCTGAGGGGGTTGGGAGTGGCAGGCACTGCTTTGCGGTGGTTCCGTTCCTACCTCTTGGGCAGGTTCTAGATGGTGTCCCTTGGAGACTGTTGTTCTTCAAAATCTAGGCATCGAGGAGGTGCCTGACTGAACTGGCCTAGCCGGTTCCATGCATGCCGCTATTTCTGACTGAATTATTTCTTGTTCCTCCTGGCTTCTGCCTTCCTCTCTGGCATGAACTCTGGTGAGCTCCTAACTTTCCCAGTTCTATCTTTGGGCTTGTGCCCCCTAGCAGACTAATGACTATTGCTCATAGCCCAGCTGGTTGATATTACCTAGTTCCCTTCCCCTTTTCAAAAACTTTAAGGGTTTCTTGGCATTCTCAATTGCCAGAAGCTCTGTGTATACCTTTTATTATTTAATTCCTCGTACCTCTTTCCTGTGCAGACTCTGAAAACTGTGGTGTCAGATAACTCAGAGAGGAAGGGTGTATCTTTCTATTGTTTAGTCTACTAGTGATACACTTTCTTTTCAGGGTGGGCTTAGATGGATATTATCTCTGCTCTGTTGGTTCACATGACAACTGACTCTGTTCCTGGGGTACACTATATATGGGTGTGCTCACTAGTTTCTGAAGTGCTGATGATACAGTTTAGACAAGTCTGTTCTCCACCCACCCCCTGTTAGAGACACATTATTTCCTAGGTCATAAGTAGGGTATAACTACTATTTCACATATTGCCTATTGACTGTATATGAACTTCACATTTGTGATAGCCACATTCAGATGTATTAATGATTTATTTCTTTATCAACCACAATATTTTTCTTTTTTCCTTTTAGCTCTCCCATTATTTTTCTGCATTATCCATACTATTCTGTTTACAAGCTCCTAGTATCTTCTGCAGCAAAAGCCTGAGGTTGTGTCACTCTCAGGGATATATTTCTGGAGGTGAAAAGGGCTTTTGAAGGGAGGGGAGAGAAGCAATAATTCCTCCCTCCCTGCGCAGGGCTGTGGAACAAGCCTTTGCTGCAGCTAGGCTTCAGCCTTCCTGGAGTGTACAGCCCTTCTCCTGCCTCCTTACTGCTGCATAGCATGTGGACTTGTATATATTATGTATGCATGTATGTCTGTGTGTACAAACAAGCAAAACTGCTATGTCTTGTCATATATATATATATATATCTATATCTATATATATATATATATCTATATATATATATATGCAGATTCTACATACTGGAAAGGACTGAGGTGTGTGTGTGTGTGTGTGTGTGTGTGTGTGTGTGTGTGGTCTGCTTTTTGTATTTAAAAACTTAATGAACACCCTGTTTAAAACTGATCAGAAAAATAGTACTGAACACTGTGTGTAAACTTGAGCAGAAAAATAGTTATGTACTTAGATTCATTTATTGCTCTCAACATTTAATTGCTGGAGAATAATGGTGTGTGTATTTATTTATTTAGCACTTTACTGAGCCAGTCTTGTATGTCTGGTTCTATATTTTAGACTCAAATGTGTCTATCATATATTTTTCAAAATAATCTAAAACTGTACCAGGCACTTAGGTTTTCTAGACTTGAGAATCATGGTGAAGAGAAGATGGGAGATTACTTCTAAAATACTAAGGTAGGAGGGGAAAAATGTGCAAGTGTTCTATTTAAACTTATCCTGTCAGAATTAACTGGGATCTGTCTGCAGTGCCATCTTCAGTTTGGCCCCATTCTTTCATGGTAACCTATAATATCATTGTACACACAAGGGAGTTTATTTTTAAACAAGGACTACAATTTAGTCCAATACATATACATATTCATTAAGTTTGATCAATCTAATCACAGATGTCCTTGAAACTGTTCTCAGGAAAAAAAATCAGCATAATCTAGTTATTAAAAGCTGTAGTACACTAAAAAAAGAATACCTAAGATATGCTGAAAAGGTTTCAAATGTACAAAAGCAGCATCTCTGAACCTGAAAATAAACTTCCCAATAAATGGTCATAGTGAGGTCTGGCGGGGGGGGGGGGGTGGCTTATTTGAGCTTGAGGCTATTATATTGTAAACATATTAGATTGACCAGATCCAGTTTTAAACGGATTTGTCACTGTCAAATCTAGTTTGACTATTAGGGATGGAAATTGGAAAACACTCTTCTCTTTATAGGTGGAAGAATTGAATTGGTTTCTGACAAGTCTTGTCTCACCACTTTTTAAGAATTCTTTGAGGGCTTCCACAAACCTATTGCCTACTAGTCTAGTTGCCATTTAGATACTGGTTGCCATGTTGGTTCAGAGTAATGTAGCCAAGCAGATGTCAAATGAGTATCCTTAAAAGCAGGAAAGGGAGGTGTGGATTTTGCCCACTTGGCCATCATGATTCACAACCACAAAACAGCCAAATGAGCCTGCTTGCCAACATCTGTTCTTGGAGAAGATCAGGAAAGGGAGATGGGGCATTCTTGGTGATTGCTTAGTCACAGCACCTTGATGGGCCCTGACTGAGTGGCAGCTACATGAACACATTCTATGCTTCCCTTTCCTCTGAGTATGAAAAAGTGTTGAGCATGCCCATTTGGGCGTTGCTCAGCCAAGATACTCTAGGGCGCTGCAGCCAAGCCTACCCCTTCTGAGTAGGAAAGGGAAGGCATGGAGTTTGCCCATTCAGTTGCTGCTCAGAGTGCTTATAGCTTCCCTGCATCCCTTCCTTGCTTTGGAGCAGCAGTAAAAAGTTGCAAGTTTATCAACATTGCTAGTTTGCAAAACAGAATGAAGTATCTTCAAGCAGGCTTGCATACTTTCTCCCAGTCACAGCACTGTGTCCTTCCTCCAAAGCCTCTCTTGAGGGTTTGGGGGTAAGGTCCAGTTTAGGACAGAGTACATCTTTTGGGAAGGGGAGAATTGACCAACATTTGTCAGAGGCACCTTCTGGGTAAGTGGAAGGAAGGTGCTGAGCCTCAAAAAGTATTTTACATAGCTAGATAAAGTTTAGAAAACAACTAAAATGTCCAAGGTGTTGGAATTTCCCCCTATGAGGAAAGTCTAAAGTATCTGTATAAAAATGGCTAAGGGACAGTGATTCGGGAAAAAGTGTTTCACATCACTCACAGTTGAGTTTTACTTTGTTAGATTAATTGATTTAAGTAATTAATTGGTTAGATAAACATTTTGATTTACTCTAGTGGTACCTCTAAAGTAAAATCTGCTGGTTTTTTAATTGTTGGTTTTTTAATACAAGTAATACAAGTATTTAATACAAGTATTTACAAAAAAACTATGGGTGTCAAATGCCATCTTTAGAACCACCCCCAGCCATGACCATGCTACACATTATAGTATTTTATTTATTATTTATTTATCAAAACATTTTTATTACGTCTCTGGGCGTTTTACAACAGAATAAAAACAAAGTAAAACATTTGTTAAGACAAAAATGGGGAGGGGGACACATTACAACAATTTAAAAAAATTAAAAAATAATATTTTAAAACAGCATTAAAACATTAAAACAACATCAATTAAAAGCCTGGGTGAAGAAATGTTTTTTTAAAGACTTTTAAAAAGCTGTCAGAGATGGGGAGGCTCTTATTTCACTAGGGAACGCATTCCAAAGCCTCGGGGCAGCAGTGGAGAAGTCCCGTCCCTGAGTGGCCACCAGACGAGCTGGTGGGAGCCGCAGACGGACCTCTCCAGCAGATCTCAGTGGGCCATAGGGTTCATGCAGAAGAAGGCATTCCCTTAAATACCCAGGGCCCAAACTGTTTAGGGCTTTATGGGTTATAACCAGCACCTTGTATTTTGCCCAGAAACATATCAGCAGCCAGTGTAGCTTCTGCAATACAGGAGTTATATGGTCTCTCCAAGATGACCCAGAGACCAGCCTGGCTGCCGCATTCTAGACTAACTGTAGTTTCGGAATACGTACAAGGGCAGCCCCGCATAGAGCGGGTTACAGTAATCCAGTCTGGAGGTTACCAGCAGATGTACAACTGTTTTGAGGTCATTCACCTCAAGAAACGGACGCAGCTGGCGTATCAGCCGAAGCTGATTCCCTGGCCACCGCCTCAACCTGGGACACCAGGGAGAGGCTCGGATCCAGAAGTACCCCTATACTGTGTACCTGTTCCTTCTGGGGTAGTGTGACCCCATCCAGAACAGGCAGATCAAAATCATCTCTCGAGTTCCGACCCCGGACAATGAGTATCTCTGTCTTAGCCGGATTCAGTCTCAGTTTGTTATCCCTCATCCAGCCCATCACCGCCTCCAGGCAGGCATTTAGGGAGGTTATGCCCTCTCCCGATGATGCTGACATGGGGAAATAGATTTGGCACAAAATATTAGATATTAGGGATAATAGATATTAGGCACAGCATTTTGCTTTTTGCAGGAGAGCCCAGTTTGGGTCTTCCCTCCCTTTCCATCTATGACTGCCACTTAGCAGCAGCAGCAGCAGCAGCAGCAGCAGCAACAATAAATAATAGTAATAATAGGGCATCAATAAAATTGCAATACATCAACTACAGAAGGCCGCACTACTCGGGACAGCACAAATACTCCGAGAATATCTTTAATTTTTATTTAGTTATCCTAGACCCTTGGAATAATTAAAGTACCAAATCCAGTGAATAATATCTGGTAGACTTGTGTTTAAATAGAAATAGTAATAATAATTAATAATTTTCCTGGAAAACCAGGAAAATAATGACCATCAATCATGCCCTGCACCCAAGAAGTGATGTTGATAGGCTGTACCTGCCAAGAAATGAAGGTGGACATGCAATGTTGCAAGTCAGACAGTCTGTTGAAGAAGAAAAATGAGCATTGGCTGAATACATCAATGAAAGCCAAGAAAAAATGCTACAGGAAGTGAGTAAGACAGGACTATTGAAAATAAAGGAATCAAAGGATGAATACAAAAAACAGCAGATGAGGAATCTATGAGAAAAATGGCACAACAAAGCATTTCATGGTCATTTCTTTAAGGACATACAATCGAAAGTCAACAATATCACAACATGGCAGTGATTAAAGAAGGGGATACTGAAGAAAGAAATGGAAGGTCTCATTTTTGCAGCCCAGGAACAATCACTACGAACAAATGCAATAAAAGCAAAAATTGATAAGACCCAGAAAGACAGTAAGTGTCGATTATGAGACGGTTGAGCACCTTGTATGTTGTAAGAAAATTGTGCAGACTGATTATAAGGAAAGACATAATAAAGTTGTTGCGATGATCCACTGGAACTTTTGCAAGAATTACAAATTGCCAGCAAGCAAGAATTGGTAGAATCATCCGATTGAGAAGGTCACAGAAAATGAGGAGGCAAAAGTCCTTTGGGATTTCCGAATACAAACGGATAGGCATTTGGTGCACAATATGCTGAATCTGACAGTCATCGAGAAGAATAACGTTCTGAAAATTGATATTGCAATTCCCCGAGATAGATGAATTGACGAAAAACAATTGGAGAAAAATATAAGGACAAGGACCTTTAGATTGAAATTGAGCGGCTCTGGAACAAGAAAAGAATAGTGGTGCCAATAGTTGTTGGTGCCCTTGGTGCAGTACCAAAAGAACTTGAACACCATCTCAACACCTTGGGCATCGATAAAATTACAACACATCAACTACAGAAGGCCACACTACTTGGGACAGCATGAATACTACGACGCTGTCTTTAATTTTTCTTTAGTTTTCCTAGATACTTGGAAAGGGCCCAATAATTAAAGTGCCAAATCCAGTCAATAACATCTGGTAAACTGTGTGTAAATATCATCATCATCATCATCATCATCATCATCATCATCAATAAAGTAACAAGGGTCCTATTAAAACTTTCTGTTGCAGGCATGACATGTATAAAAATGTGATATGCCACAATATGCACATGCATATCTGGAAACAAAGTGCTAAAACAAAATCTAGTGTAATTCTTTACTGCCTCAACCTGTGTTTCTGGGCAGTTTACAATATATGCAAAATAATAAATACAGCTTAATAAAACAACAAATAAACAATACAATTTTAAAATCACATTAAAATCTAACTAAAAGCTTGGTTAAATAGTCGTGTGTGAAGCAACTTCTTAAAAATTGCTAGAAATGGGGAAGCTCTTACTTCAACAGGGAGCACATTCCAAAGCTTCGAGACGGAAACAGAGAAGTTATGTCCCCAAGTAGCCACCAGATTAGCTGGTGGCAACTGCATGATCCTCCCCATATGATCTCTATAGGTGGTGAGGCTCAAAACAAAGAAGGTATTTTCTTAAACACCCTGGAGCTAAGCTTCTTAGGGCTTTATAGGTTATAACCAGCACTTCGCAGTTTACATGGAAACTTAATGTTAGCCAGTGTAGTTGTTTTGATATAGGAGTAATATGGTCTATTTGGGATGACCCAGAGACCAAGCTGGTTGCTTCATTTTATACCAACCCCAGATTTTGGACAACATATAAAAGCAACCCTGCATAAAGTGCACTGCAGTAGTCAAGTCTAGGAGCTAGTAGCATATGTACTACTGTGTTATAGGGATGTGCACAGAACCACACCAGGTGGCTCAGTGGCGTGGGGAGTGTGTGTCGCACTTTAAGCACAGGGGAGGGTGCACTTATTCCTCCCTCCCTCTTCCCCTCCACTGGCACCTGGTATTTCTTAAATCCTATGGGGCAGCAGCGTATTTCACTGCCAAAAGTAGTGGCCAAAAGTAGCCAGCGCGCATGTGACACCACCCTGCCTTTGAACCGTCTAGGTCTTGAACGTGTTCAGAGGCCCGTGAAAGGGCCTCCAAACAGGTTTGTGCACATCCCTACTGTGTTAAGGTCCTTTATCTCCAGAAACGGACAAAGCTGACGTATGGAGAGATGGGTTTGTGACACACGTGTTGGCTGCACAGTGACTTGCCTGTCTGGTATGAAGATTGGGGACATCATGCAGCATCTAGATAAGCTGTTAGGCAGTGCTGGGGAGGAGTCAGCGGTCGTGGTGCACTTCAGCACCAGCGATGTGGGGAAATGTAGTCAGGAGGTCCTGGAAGCCAAACTTAGATTGAGAGGTAGCATTCTAAGAAATGCTACTTGTTCCATGCGCAGGTTCAGCAAGACAGGCCGAGCTGAGGGATCTCAATGCATGGATGAGACGTTGGTGCAGGGAGGAGGGATTTAGATTTATTAGTCACTGGGATACATTTTGGGGCAAGCGAGGCCTGTACAAAAGGGACGGTCTGCACTTGAACCAAGATGGAACCAGACTGGTGGCACTTAAAATCAAAAAGGTCGTAGAGCAGCTTTTAAAGCGATGCCTGGGGAATAGCTGACAGGAGCTGGAAGGTATCTGGTTCAGCAATGCCATCCCTTAAGGTGCTAGCGTGTAAAAGATTCAGGTAAAACAGAAGGGGACATAAAGAGCAGACAGACAGCTGTGCCAGTTGATAAAAGAGTCAAAAGAAAGATAGCATACACCAGGTAAGAGGTTCAGCATATAGGTGCTTATATGCCAATGCCAGAAGCATCTGAGCCAGGGTGGGCATGATGGAGTGCTTGGTTGCTAACAAAGAAATAGATATAGTGGGCATAACAGTGAGAATCAGTGGTGTCCAGTTATCCCTGGATATGAACTGTATAAAAAGGTCAGGGAGGGGTGCCTTGGAGGTGGAGTAGCACTGTATGTTGAAGAAGGAATAGAATCTAGCAAGGTAGAAAACCTAGGTGGACTGGAGAACTCCACAGAAACCCTGTGGGTGACAATACAAGGCCTGAAAGGAAATGTGCTGCTGGGGACGTGCTATCGCCCTCTGCATCAAAACAGTTACAGTGACTGGGAGGTGCAGCAGGAAATCAGGGAAGCATCAAGTAGAGGCAGGGCAGTAATAATGCATGATGTCAATTATCCACACACAGACTGAGTAAATTCACTGTCAGGTCATGACAAAGAGATCAAATTTCTAGATACGCTGAATGACTGTACCCTAGAACAGTTTGCCTTGGAACCAACCAGAGAGAAGGCGACCTTGGACTTAATCATAAGTGGTACCCAGGACCTGGTGTGTGAAGTCAATATCATGGACCATTTAGGGAACAATGACCAGAGTGCGATCCAATTCAGTATACATGTGGAGAGAGAATCTCCAAGAAAGTCTAACACAGACACTTTTAATTTCTGAAGAGGAAACTTCTCCAAAATGAGGAGTATGGTGAAAAGAAAGCTGAAAGGGAAAAGCAGGAAAGTCACTTTGTTCCAGAATGCATGGAGTTTACTCAGAACCACAATACTAAAAGCCTAGTTAGATTGTATATCCAAAAGGAGGAAAGGTACCACTAAGTCCAGGAGAATGCCAACATGGCTAACAGGTAAAGTCAAGGAAGCCATAAAGGAGAATAAGATTTCCTTACGAAACTGGAAGGCCTGCCCAAATGAAGAGAACAGAAAGGAACACAAACTCTGGAAAAAGAAATGCAAGGTGACAATAAGGGAGACGAAAAGAGAGTGTGAGGAACATTTAGCTAAAAGCATCAAGGGGAATAACAAAAACTTCTTTAAATACATCAGAAGCAGGAAACCTGCTAAGGGGGTGGTTGGACCAGTAGACAATGAGGGAGTGAAAGAGATAATTAAGGAGAATACAGAGGTTGCAGAAAAGTTAAATGAGTTTTTTGCATCTCTCTTCGCACCAGAGGATATTATGCATAAAGCTGTTCCTGAACCAGGATTTTCAGGGATGGAGACTAAAGAACTGAGTCAGATAGAAGTGACAAGAGTTGATGTGACAAGAGCCCCTGGTGGCACAGTGGTAAAACTCGCCCTGTAACCAGAAGGTTACAAGTTCGATCCTGACCAGGGGCTCAAGGTTGACTCAGCCTTCCATCCTTCCGAGGTCGGTAAAATGAGTACCCAGAATGTTGGGGGCAATATGCTAAAATAATTGTAAACCACTTAGAGAGCTCCGGCTATAGAGCGGTATATAAATGTAAGTGCTATTGCTATTGCTATTGCTATGTTCTGAACTGTCTGAAAAAATTAAAAACAAGCAAATGGCTAGGGCCGGATGGTCCTTAAAGTATTCAAATGTGAAATTGCCGACCTACTTGCTAAAATATATAACTTATCCCTGCAATCAGGCTCTGTACCGGAGGATTGGAAAGTAGTCAATGTAACACCGATTTTCAAAAGGGATCCAGGGGCAATCCGGGAAATTACAGGCCGGTTAGCTTAACGTCCATTGCAGGCAAATTGATGGAAAGCATCGACAAGGTTAAAATTGTAAAGCACATAGAAGAACCGACCCTCCTGGGAGTGAAACAGCATGGCTTCCGCAAAGGTAAATCTTGCCTCACCAACCTTTTGGAGTTCTTTGAGAGTGTCAACAAATGTGTGGATCAAGGTGATCCAGTTGACATAGTCTACCTGGACTTCCAAAAAGCTTTTGACAAAGTTCCTCATCAAAGACTCCTGAGGAAATTTAGCAGTCATGGGATAAGGGGACAAGTACATGTGTGGATTGCTAGTTAGTTGAAGGACAGGAAAGAGAGGGTAGGTATAAATGAAGAGTTTTCACAATGGAGGAAAGAAAGAAGTGGTGTTCTCCAGGAATCTGCACTCAGAATGTTGCTTTTTAATTTATTCATAAATAATCTAGAATTAGGGGTAAGCAGCGAGGTGGCCAAATTTGCAGATGATACCAAACTCTTTTGGGTAGTGAAATCCAAAACAGACCGTGAGGACTATCTCTCCAAATTGGTTAAGTGGGTGAGAAAATGGCAAATGCTTTTCAGTGCTGGCAAATGTAAAGTGATGCACATTGCGGTGAAAAACCCCAGCTTCACGTATACACTGATGGTATCCGAGCTGTCAGTGACTGACCAGGAGAGGGATCTTGGGGTTGTGGTGGACAACTCATTGAAAGTGTTGACTCAATGGGCGGCAGGTGTGAAAAAGGCCAGTTCCATCCTAGGGATCATTAGGAAGGGGATTGAAAAAAACCCTGCTAATATTCTAATGCCCTTATACAAAACTATGGTGTGGTCACATTTGGAATACTGCACACAATTCTGGTCACCACATCTTAAGAAGGACATTGTAGAACTGGAAAAGGAGCAGAAGAGGGCAACCAAGTTGATCAGGGGCTTAGAGCACCTTCGTTATGAGGCAAGGCTACAACATGACGACTGCAGGGAGACATGATAGAGGTCTATAAAATCATGCATGGTGTTGAGAAAATGGATAGAGAAGTTTTTCTCCCTCTCACATAACCCTAGAACCAGGGATCATCCCATGAAATCGCCAGGAAATTTAGGGCCAACAAACGGAAGTAACTTTCATACCAATGCGTAATCATCTTGAGGAATTCTATGCCACAAGATGTGGTAACAGCCACCAACATGGATGGCTTTAAGAGGGGTTTGGATAACTTCATGGAGTAGTGATCTATCAATGGCTACCAGTCTGAGGTCTATAGGCCTCCTCCACCCTCAGAGAAACAGTGCCTCTGAATAGCAGTTGCAGGAGATTAACAGCAGGACGTACCTTCAGCTCCTGCCTGTAGGCTTCCAGCAGCATCTGGTGGGCCACTGTGTGAAACAGGATGCTTGACTAGATGCACTTTAGGCCTGATCCAGCAGGGCTGTTCTTATGTTTTTGTCAGCCAAAGTTGATATAAAGTACTCCTGTCTGCTCTTGGAAATGGATAACTGGCTAGATGGCTATTGTTCTTATCTAGCAAAATTATTTGTGTACATTTAATAACTTTTTAGTTAGTGTACTGATTATCTTTTAATCTTAATTTTCAGTGTCTTTACTTTTTCCTTTTGTTTTGAGTTCTAATCAGAAGGGAGCATCCAGGGTAGTGTAGGGGTGTAGTGTACGGACAGTCCACGAAGAAAGTAACTTCTGTTACAACTAACCCTTGCACTAGAGAAAGGTGTGTTACTGCAACATGGTACACTAACAGTTTGTTACGCGACACTTGGCACTATGTCTAGCATTTTATGTTCCATGAACTCCCATGAGTGTAAGCAGTTTCTCTTTGGCTAGCAGTTGTGCAACACTGCAGAGCACTGTAAACTTGCTAAAAGGTGCCTATTTTCTTGCATTATGCCAGTGCAATGCTGCCCAATGTAAAATAGTGTAAATACACATTATTACATGTGCAAGACTTTTTAAAAATATTAGGGACTTGAGTAATGTTCAGTAATAGCTTGTTTGCTTTGATGCTGATTTTGCAGATACTGTTGAATGAGACTTAAAACCTTTTTAAAAAATAAACATGAAGAGATTTGGCAAAATAGTTGTTGACTACACAAAAATCCTGTTTTTAGGAGATGGCCACATCTGGTTTATTTCTTTCAGTTGACTTTCAGTACAAAAGAAATTGGCTGATAACATGTATTCCACAATTACTAATGTAAGACAGACAGATGTTTTTCTTACTACATAATACTGGACAGATGTGTCATTTTTAGAGGAGTTGAATTCCTTTAAGAAAACAAATTTGACCTGCCAAGTACTAAAACTATTTGCCTGAAAGGTCACCATATCTGTTGAAATAGGTCCCACCCCCTTTACTTGAAACCCAAATACTGCATACAAGGCAAGTAAAAAAGAATCTCTTTTTTTCACACTGTAGATCAGTAACAGCAACATCTTCCTCATGTTAACTTCTGTTTATGGAAATAGAGGCCAACATCCTGACTAATGCTGTTTCCATGCTCTTAAGAGTAACAAGTGTTTAGCTTCAGCACTTCCAAAGCGAAGGCATGTTTGTGCAAGAGTGTGACTATTTTCACTGCTCTTCCCATGCTTTAGAAGCATTGTTTGACCTATCAAAACATGCTACTTTGGCTATGTGGCCTTCAGGGACTTGTTTCTACAGATCAAATAGTGCTTCCAGAGCATTGGAGGAGTGGTCTTGTGCAAATGTGCATGTGCTTCAAAAATGTTGAGGCTAATGCTGTGCCGTTAGGAGCTTCCATGCATTAAGATGTCTGCTGAAGTATTGATTTTTTTTTTTAAATTATATCACCCAATATAAAATGCTGCATAGGTTACCTAGGAAGCTGCCTTGTACAGAGTTGGACTCAGTATTGTCTAAACTGACTGACAGCTGCCCTCCAGAGTTTTGGAAGAATATTTCCAAGCCCATCCTGGAGATGCCAGGGATTGAACCTGGGACTATCTGGATGCAATGGCGATTCCCTTTGACTGACTTAAGTTTTTCTGAATACAATTCTCTATGGTCAAATAGATTTTGAGTGGCTCACTGTTAATAATAATAAATAGAATCAGGGATGTACAGAAGCAGAACTCAAAACAAACACACAGTTCGTCAAAACAGCAGTTGACCTGGTTGTTTTGACAGAACAAGTATTTTGAGTATTTCATCCATAGGGAACAATAGAGAAATTCAAAACACCCCATTGTTCCCCATGGATAGCTCCTAGGGACACCAAAGTGGTTTGGATGGTCGGGCATGATGTGCCTACCATCCAACCCAGAAAACCCACCTACCTACCACCCAACCCAGAAAATAAATGGGCAAGTGGACAATTTTAAAACCTATTTTTATATTTTCCTCAAAATCTCCATAGGATCTCAAGCCATTGGAAGTCAGTGCCAGAAAACCAATAAGCAAGGGGAAAACAGGTCTCCCAAATGGTACTCGAAATGTTGAAATGCTTTGAATGGAAATGGGGTTGTTTTGTTCTGAGCTCGAAACAGGCCCTTTATTTATAGGGCATTTTGTTTCTAGCTCGAAACATTTGAAATGGCCCGTCAGTGTTTTGTACATCCCTAAGCAGAATCCAGCAGATAAAGAAAACATGTTCAGAAGAATCAACTAGTGTCAGTGTGTTTTGATCATGTTGGGGCAGAAAATAATATTATTTCTTATAAAACTAGCTGTAAAGGAGCCACAACCCTCCACATGGGTGGCTATCCTCCAAGCTATTCTTGCAGGAGTTTGCGGCTTTTTCTGGAACCACTGTTAAAAATAGAGTACTCGCATATATGTAGTACGAATACATATATGTATTTGTACACCGCCTAGAGATTTCTGTGCTAGGCGGTATAGAAATGCAATAAATAAATAATAATAAATAAAGAAATATATAACAATATATTTTCTGCCCTGATGAATAATACATTCTTGATGTTTTGGGACTATCTTTTGAATACTTTTTAGCTTACATTCTAGCAGGCTTATGAGATCACCTGGCTGTGTGCGTGTGTGCGTGTGTGCATTATCAACTTGTCAATGCCTGGACCAATATGAGCCAAAATCGGGTGCAGTTGTAGGGATACCTCAACAGCAGAGTTTGTGATGATGTCATCCACTCTGATTCAAGATGGTGGGCACACAAATATTTGAAGTGCAAGTGGACTAACTTGTGAACCTCCTAACGGATTAGAACCAAATTTGCTACAGCTGTAGGTTCACATAGGGATGCTTCAAAGGTGTAGTTTGTGATGATGTCATCCACCCCAAATGAGTGTGAGTGACATACAGGGGCACCTCAGTGGTATGCTTTGTGACACATGAACATCAGTTGTTCGCTCTAATTATTTTTTTTTCCATCTCTGTGCAGAATGAGTTTTGATCTGGGCAGCAGTATCAAGGCATTGTGTGCACACATGCATTCAGTGTGGGGCCTTCCTATTTCAGCCTGAGTGGGATCTAAAATTAACTGAGCGGACTTCAGAAAACTTGTGAGTGCATGCACGTGTGCATGACTTAGAGGGAACAGTGGTGAACATCCACCCCAATTCAAAATGGTGGACACGTGAACATTCGAGGCGCAATTGGGCTAACTTGTGAACCATCGAAACAATTTGAACCAAATTTGCTACAGACACATAGGCACGGCTCAAGAGAATAGTTTGAAATGATGTCATCCACCCTGATTTAAGATGGTTGACACATGATATTTTGAGGTGCAAGTGGGAACCGATTTGAACCAAATTTGGTACAGTTGTAGGGACACATAGGGACACTTCACACATATAGTTTGTGATGATGTAATACACCCCATTTCAAGATGGGATATGAACATTTGAGACATAAGTGGTCTAACTTGTGTACAGCCTGATTTGGACTGAATTTAGTCCATTTGTGGGCCCCAGAAGTTCCAGGATGCCCCGCAAGCTCGGGAGGCTGCTTGCAGCCTCCTGGCCGGGGGTCTACTCGTGCTGCTGTGCCGCTGCACATACGAGGACAAAAACTAGGTTAATGAAGTGATTGCTTGCACAACTAAATTAGTTTAAATGCAGCTGAAAGGTGCTCAGTACAAACTCTAGGCCAGTAAAAAGCACAGTTATTTCAGTGGTTGTCCACTGAATAGGATGAAGCATACGCTCAGAAATAAAAAATTTAAAAGTTTATTTAGAGCTTACCCCATGCAGCATAAGTCACTATGTAGATTAGACAATCAAGAAAAGATCCAGATATACATTACCCAGGATGGACTGGTTAACAGCCAATTCACAATTCATAGCATATTAAGACACTAGCATATCAAAATGTTTGCCAGTGAATAGTGACCAGGCTGCACAAGACACCCAAAGGTCCGTGTAGAAGATTGTGACACCCCAACTGTTAATATTCAGGAGCTCCTATACAATCATTTCCGGTGATGTCTTTTGTGATTGTTGCATGTCTTTTGTGATTGTTACATCCTAAGAAGTTGTTGTACCGTGTTTCCCCGAAAATAAGACAGTGTCTTATATTAATTTTAGGCCCAAAAAATGCACTAGGGCTTATTTTCGGGTAGGTCTTATTTTGCACACACCTCCCCCGCCACGGCAGGCAAGCGCAGAACAACTTACTCTGAGGTAGTACCCCAAGTTTCAACCCCATCTCCTGCCGTTCTCGATCCCTGCGGCCAGCGCGCAGCCGCGAACCCCTGCCTCCCGCCTAGGTCTTATTTTTGGGTAGGTCTTATTTTCGGGGGAGGGCTTATGTTAGCAGCACATCAGAAATTACTGCTAGGTCTTACTTTCGGGGAAACACGGTAGGATTTCAGGCATATACATCATTTCTCTGTTCTGTGATAGGTTACATTGGAGAAAGCCCCTAATCCAAAATATTATTCATCTACATTGTTTCCAATATTACAAAAGGTTCTTCGCAAAGTAAATCAGGCCTATCTCTTAATTTCAAGCTGCCAATTAAACATATTTGGTTTTTTTTGCTAAATCCATATTAGCAGAAACATTAGTAGAGTTGTTGACCATCATGGGTTACCTTATCTGGACATCAGTATACATGATGTCACTTTTGCTTAGATTTCTGGGAACTTACTTCCTCTTACTTATCTGTGTACTAAGCTTAGGACTTAAGGCCCATGGATATTTGAAAATGGTGGGAAAGGGTATGGACATTGCCAAGAACTAACCACAGTGATGTGATCCATGTGTATCCTTTGATAAAAATTGATCTATCACACCATTTCTACAGATTTTAATCAATTTCCCCTGAACGTTCCCATCTCATAGAACTAGCTTTCTGTATTTAAATGGTATTATAATAGAAGACTTGACAACTTAATCCCATCATTAGCCTTTAGCGAAACTTGGCAGGCTCCTAATGTACATTGAGACAAAGTTCTTGTCAGTCCTGATCAACATCCTTTCTGTTGATCACATGGGATTATTAGCCTAATTACTTGGCACATGAGAGCCTGTGGGTGACAAACCAGTGTCAAGTTGTCCTTATGCTTCTGTCTACAAATCTCTGGAGACAAGAGGGAAGCTGTTACTGAGAAAAGTGAAAGCTGGAACATCTGTCTAACTCTGCCTACCTTCCTTACACAATAATCCTAACTGATAATTACCATACTCACAAGATAGTCCACTTCAGCCTTAAACATTCAGCTGCCCACCATCTTGAGGTGGGGTGGATGACATCATCACAAACTCTGCTGTTGAGTGTCCATATGTGTCACTCACTACAACTGTATGAAATTTGGTTCAAATTGGTTAGATGATCCAGAAGGTAGCCCACTTGTACCTCAAATGTCCATGTGTCCACCATCTTGAATTGAATGATATCATTACAGACTGCATCATTGAAGTATCCCTATGTGTCCCTACAGCTGTGGAAAATTTGGTTCCAATTGCTGTGGTTCACAAGTTAGCCCACTTGGCCACAAATGTTTACGCATCCGCCATCTTGAATCAGGGTGAATTACTTATCACAAACTACATGATTGAGGTTTCTTTATGTGTCCCTACAATTGTACTCGATTTGGTTCATATTGGTCCAGGCATTACGAAGTTGTTGGGGAGAACATAAGACAGAAGTGTGCATATGCATGCATGCACGCTCTCTCTCTCTTTTCCAGGTGATCTCATAAGCTTACTTTCCTTAAGGAAAGTAGCTAAAAATATTTAAAACTAACTTAAAGTGGGCTAACTTGTGAACCACCTAACTGATCTGAACCAAATTTGGAACAGTTGTAGGGACTCATAAGGACACCTCAGCAGCGTAGTTTGTGATGGTGTGATCCAACCCAGTTCAAGATGGCAGGCATGTGATTGGTTGAGGCACAAGTGTGCTAACTTGTGGACTGCCTAACTGATTCAAATTAAATTTTGTAGAGTTGTGATGACACATAGGGACACCTCAACGGTATAATTTGATGATGTCATCCACCCCAGTTCAAGATGATGGATGTGTATTCTGATATGTTTAAGGCTGAAGTGGGCTATCTTGTGAGGGTGGTAATTATCATTTAAGATTATAGTGAAAGGAAAGTAGGCAGATTAATTTGCAGAATGTATGAGTCAGCAAGTTCTTACCAGAACAAATTGCTTAGCATTCTTTTATATGCAAAAGGAATAAAAATTAATTTCTTTTATTGTAAGAAAAAATTATCCTAGAGTCAGAAAGTATGTAGTTCTGTGGTCAACATAATCAGCAAGCCTAACAAGGAAGGCACCAGGGCACCACTACTAGGGATGTGCACGGAACTTGCTGCCCCGGTTCGGTTCGACACCGAACTTGAACCTGACCGGACCAGTCCAGTCCAGTCCTACCTCAACCCCCCCGTCTGATCCGCGGGTGGGGGGGGGGCCTTTGCGAATTTGTTTTTAGGTGATTTTTTTTACCTTTCTCGTCTTCGGGGGAGTTCCTTGGGGTAGTGGGGGTCCACGGAGGTTCCCCCTCTCCCCGCCAGCCTCCGTAATCATTCTTTCGGCCCATTCAGCTGGTTCTTCAGCCCGTTCAGGCCTCCGTAGTTCGGCGCGGTGGCCAAAATGGCGGCCACTGCACGTGCACAAATAGTCTCTGCGAGACCCTGGGCCATACCCAGGAGGCTGGCAGGGCAAGGGGAAACCTCAACAGGCCCCCACCACCACCCCAGTGAACTCCCCTGAAGGGGAAAAAGGTGTGTGTGTATGTGTTATTTATCTATCTATCTATCTATCTATCTATATGAATGTATCGCGAAACCCCTGAACCATCGGGGGGTTGGTTGGTTCAACCCCGAACCCTCGAACCGAACCAGTTTGACATCGAACTTGTTCGTAGTCGAACCTGTTTGTACATCGTGAACCACTACTGTGGACACAGAAGTAGCAGCACCACTATTGCCAACTAGTGGCTGTGCAAGATGTGTGGCAAATGCTTCCATGTCCACAGCAGCAATGCTCTGATGCATTCCATAACCAATAGACTTGTGGATCATGCTAGCCTTGGGATTGTTTTTAATGAAAGGTGGTATATAAATTTAACAATAAATAAATAAATAAAAATATATAGATATTTTAAAAGTATAATTATTTTTGGCCTGTTGTGCTACTGGCAGATGAACATCATAAACCCCACACTCTATTATCTAATGGATACTGAGAATGAATTTCCCCCCTGGTTGGAACTCCTCATTAATGGGTTGTACAGTGAGCATGCTTGAGACAGGACTGGAATTTTCTAAGGCTTGCTTCCTGCTGCTGGAGGGTGCCCGATCCCAGTTCTGGTCCTGTCTGCTCAAACTTGCAGGACACAGAAAGAATTCTTCAGCTTTTCCAGTGTGATTTTTCAATTTAATTCTAGCTTATCATTTTACTTTTGTCTGTTTGTCTTTTCCCTCCCTCCCCCCAATTTAGATTGTGCAAGGGTGGGAAGGGAGCTGTCTTTGGTCTTCATTTTTTTTGTTAACAATTCAAATTCCAAAACCGATTTTCCATTTCAATTTGAGACATTTGGCTGTTCTGCAATTGTTTGTTTTTACCTTATTCCTTGTCTTGTCGCGTGTCTGAGTCTCATGGAGCGGGGGGACACAGAAGAATTATTGAGAGGCTCCCAATCGGAGGGCTCTCACATGACCCATAAAATCGGGTTGGTGGGATTCCCCCTCCCTTTTGAGTGTGGTCGGCTTCTCCCACGCGCTCTGCTCCTGTCATCTTATCTATTGCTTCAATGGAGGCTGATCAGGCTTCAAAAAAGAGGCAAAAAAAGACAAAACTCCTCAAAGTGCAAGCAGAACCACCAAAAAATAAAAAGAAAAGGTTGCAGCTTTCTGTGCGCCTTAGCAAGCACCTTCTTATTAAAGATGTGTGCCGCAAAATGAAACTGCAGCACAAGACAACGTCCCCAGAAGAGTGCCACCTTAGATCTGACGACCAGCGCCTGGTGGATGATTCTTTGACATCCCTGTCTCTCGATCTAGTGGTGGTGGGTGTAGAGGGGGAACCGGCGTGTCCACGCAGTCCCCCCGCACCTTACCTGATGTCTTTCGGCCTGATTCTGATGGTGCTTTTGAACAAAGTGCCGCATCCAAAGCTACCACCAAACCAACAGAGATGCTTCCACTGCCTTTTGAGCTGACCAGGACTCCTGGTCATCCATCTGGGGAGCCCTCAGCTCCAGTCCCATGCTCTCCAGACCCTGTGAGTAATGAGGTGCCTCTCCCTCAGGGGCTGGCTGCTCTATTCCCCCTGATGTGTCTGGGTGGCTGAGGGACTTCTTTTTGCGGGAATATTTACCCCTTCAGAGTATGCCTTCCAGGCAAGTCCCATCCCAACCGTCAGGGCCTTTAAAATTTTTTTTTTAAAATTTATTTGTTTTACAATATCTTAACAATCCAATTACATTTAATTAAGTAAATATTGACTTCCCACTTACCAGTCTGCACGGTTCATATTAGCTATACAAATCTACCATTGCTATAATAATTCAAAACATATATACTCCACATTGCAAACTCGGTTTTACCCTGCCCAACCTGCTGCTGTTACTAAATTTCAAACCCTGCTGAAAGGTCCATATTGGAAAAATAGTTCTTTAAGTAAAGTAAGAATGGTTCCCAGTCTTTTTTGAAACATTCCAAGTTTTCATCCCTTATGAGTGCTGCGAGTTTTGCCATCTCCACGTATTCCAAATTTTTTATCAACCAATCTTCTTTTGAGGGCATTTTATTATCTTTCCATTTCTGCGCATATACTATTCCAGCCGCCGTGGTTGCATACATTAAAAATGGAACTGTCAGGGCCTGTTTTGCTGCCTCAGTGGCTTTTACACCCCAAGGTTCCATTGTCTTCATCATCGCCTGATTTGAGCCCTCGAAGGCAGGCTATTCCTCCATCAGAGCGGGGCCATTTTGTTTTTTAAAAAATGAGGCACAGATGCAATAGGAGAGCTTATCGCTCGTCTTCCTCCAAGTCACCACATAGGGAGCATAGGGGCCTAGAGCACTTTCTTATGAGGCAAGACTACAACACCTGGGGCTTTTTAGTTTAGAAAAAAGACGACTCCAGGGAGACATGATATAGGTCTATAAAATCATGCATGGTGTGGAGAAAGTGGAGAGAGAGAGATTCTTTTTCCTCTCACACAACACTAGAACCAGGGGTCACTCCATGAAATTGATTGCCAGGAGGCCTAGGACCAACAAACGGAAGTACTTTTTCACACAACGCGTGATCCACTTGTGGAACTCTCTGCCACAGGACGTGGTGACAGCCAGCAACCTGGATGGCTTTAAGAGGGGTTTGGATGACTTCATGGAGGAGAGGTCTATAAATGGCTACTAGTCGGAGGGCTGTGGGCTACCTCCAGCCTCAAGGGCAGGGTGCCTCTGAGTACCAGTTGCAGGGGAGTAATGGCAGGACAGAGGGCACACCCTCAACTCCTGTCTGTGGCTTCCAGCGGCATCTGATGGGCCACTGTGCGAAACAGGATGCTGGACTAGATGGGCCTTGGGCCTGATCCAGCAGGGCTGTTCTTATGTTATGTTCTCCTGTGTTACCTCTGCATGTCTTCCCTACTGTGCCAGTGTTATCTCTTCCTGTCTTTCCAACTGTATCAGTCTTACTTCCACCTGTCTTACCAACTGTATCAGTGTTACCTCCGCCTGCTACCATGTTTCCTTTGTTACCTTTACCGGCTCCCTCTATTCCTCCCAGAGACCCTGTGGTTTCCCACAGTTGTACTTCAGATTCCAAGTCAACTTCTGAGTCACTGGGTCCTCTCCAACCCATTGATTCTGATAAGGAGGAGGGGGAATTGTCTGGGGAGGAAATAGCTCAACAAGCCCCCCCCCCCATTTCAGCTCATTTGTTCACTTCTGCAGAATTCAGGGTTTTGCTTTCTAAGGCTAACAGAGTGAGTAATGATGTGGCCCCAGCAGAGGTCGCACAGAGCACTCCGGACTTAGATCAAAATGTTTTTTCCATCTCTGCCTTCTCCTCAGCCACTGTTGCTTTTCCCTCACTGTTCTGTAAGGTGATGATGGCGGAGTAGCAGCAACCAGCTTCATCCAAGATAGTGGGTAGCTATCCTTGAAAACACTATGTACTCAATGAGGAAGTCAGTTCTCTATTCGCTATACCCCACATTGATGCGCCTGTGGCAGAGATGGTGTCAGGATCAATCCTGAACATAGAAGGTCAAGAACAGCTGAAGTCTCTAGAGGATAAAAAATGTGATTGCTCAGAAAGGCCCACAAAGCCTCTGTGACAGTTTGCATCTCACTTCAATCACCCAACTTCCTCGGTTCTTCTCCAGGTTCCAGTCACCTCGGGCAGAAGAGACAGACACTCTCACGGCCGCCTGACTGAATTGCCTTCTTTATGCCTACAGCAATCCTTGCCAAGGTCATCTGAAAGATGCTGGCAGAAAGGACACAACTGATCCTGGTGGCTCCACATTGGCCAAGGAGGCCATGGTTTTCAGAACTAATTCACTTCTCCACCCGTCCTCCATGGCGTCTTCCCCTCCACAGAGATTTGTTCTCCCAGGGTCCCTTACTGCACCCAGAGCCAAAATGGCTCCAGTTCTGCACTTGGACATTGAGCGCGCAAGCCTTATAGCCAAAGGATATCCAAAGCCGGTTCAGGATACTATCCTTGCATCACGATGGCCGTCAACTCAGTGGATCTATCAGACCAAGTGGGCCACCTTCTCGACGTGGTCTGCTCACAAGTGCCACGATACGCGGTCTTCGTGGGTACTGGAGGTTTTGGCTTTTCTTCAGGAAGGGCTGGACCTTCGTCTGTGTCGTAGCACCCTGGGAAGACAGACTTCCACCTTAGCATCCTTGCTAGATATTTCACATCCTGGCATTTCATTGCTTCATCCACAAATAACAAAATTTCTGAGAGGAGCTTCCAGTTTAGCACCTCCTCCCATCAATCATTTTCCTTTATGGAACTTGAACAGGATGCTTAACGCTTTAACTCAGCCCCCTTTTGAACCTTTGTCTTCCATTAGTATGAAGCTGCTTTCTTACAAGTTGCTCTTTTTAGATGCCATCACGTCCGCCAGAAGAGTTTCCAAGCTGGGGATGTGTCAGTGCTCAAGGAGTTATGTATTTTTCAACAAGACTCGGTGGTCCTAAAGCTAGATCCCACTTTCATTCTGAAAGTTAACACAGCATTTCACTGTTCCCAGGACGTCATCCTTCCCTCTTTCTGCCTGTCTCCAGTTCACCATCAGGAGAAACTTTGGCACAAGCTGGATGTTGAACATAAGACGCAAGTAGAACATAGGAAGCTGCCATATGCTGAATCGGACCACAGGTTCATCTAGCTCAGAATTGTCTACACAGATGGGCAGCAGCTTCTCCAAGGTTGCAGGCAGCCCTATCTCTACAGTTTTTGGTTTTGAATCATGCTGGCATAGTTGGAACACCTTTCAAAAGTGCAGACAAATCTTCATATTTGGATTACGTTTGCGTGGCTGGGAAGAGGTCTGAACAGGGTAGAATGAAAATCGATCAGTACTTGTTTCCTGTTGTTAATTTGCTTTTGTTGTTGTTGTTTTGAATATTTGTATACAACTCTTCAACAAAAAGTCCTCAAAGTAGTTTACATAGCAAAAGGAATGTGAAGATGGTTTCTTGTCTCAAAGTAACTCACAGTACAAAAAGCCACACTAAGAACACAGGAAGCTGCCATATACTGAGTCAGACCATTGGTCTATCTCGAATCTCTCTCAGCCCTATCTTGGAGATGCCTGGGAAGGAATTTGGAACCTAGGTGCTCTTCCCAGAGCGGCTCTATCCCCTGCGGGGGAATATCTTACACTGCTCACACTTCTAGTCTTCCTTTCATATGCAACCAGGGTGGACCCTGCTTAGCTAAGGGGTCAAGTTGTGCTTGCTACCGCAAGACTAGCTCTCTTCCACTGTGGGTATATTTCAAACACACACATAGTATATATAAGTCTGATTCACTGTTCATTTCTTTTCATCCTGCTTCCTTGGGTCATAAGGTCTTCAAGGCTACTCTTTCCAGATGGATCAGATCCTGCATAATCCTGGTTTACCACATCCTTAATCTTCCAGTACCAGGGGGAGTATTAGCACACTCTACCCATAGCACAGCAGCCCAGGAGGATTTCTCAGCTCATGCTGCCCTTCTGGACATCTGCAAGGTGGCTACGTGGGCTTCCATTACTCCATTCACCCGCCATTATAAGATATCCTCCTTTTCTGTTGACCAAGTAGCCTTTGTCTATAGAGTGCTGCAGCAACTCGCACCGCCTGATGCGGAACTTAACCCAAGTTTCTTGGGTTAAGTTAAGCACTCCAGAGTTGTGGATTCACCATTTACAGAACTTTCTCTGAAAGTAACCCCTACAATATTGGAGGGCTTCCTGTAGTTTGTGAAAGTAATCCTGCTGATTTCACTGGGAAATCTCATCTGTTAAATAATTGTAAATAACTACTTCAAGGCATCATCTCATACTGCACGGGAGAAGGTTATGATAAACCCATCCTGTATTCTACCAAAGACAACCTCAGGGCTCTGTGGTCACCAGGAGTGGCGACACACTTTATTTTACTGACTCAACGACACACTTTATTTTACTTTACTTCAAGGAATGCTGTTCTTTACCCCGACACACACATACACACACACACACACACACACACACACACATACACACTCTGCAGTCACTATGTTACACTCATTCATTGTTCTGTAGGAATGGCATTTTCTCATATTTTTATTTCCTTTGTGTGATTGTTGTTTCCATGGCAACCACTTCTTGTTCTTGACTTCTGTGAAACCGCACAGGATTCCTAGCAGATTACTTACTTTTAATCATTTTAACTTTATAGTAGAACATTGCATTTTTATCTTAACTTGCAATTTACCTTTTCTTTGAAACACAAGTTGCTGTGTAGGCTGCTGATTTTTAATTTAGACATATTGCACATCACTTTGAGTTGTGCCTTTGTACTTGTACAAAATCCTTATATATTTTATATAATATTCAGTATTACATTTGTTATATTTGTATTAAATACTATATAAAGAGTACACTTTAGTCTTTTTGTAGGTAGTATCAGCTAAATATGAAATCAAGGTAGATACATTTAAGAATTTTGAATTTCCCTTTGTCTTGTTTTATAGCACATCCAACTACACACATGTCATTCCGCCCCCCCAAGCTTGTTTATATTCTGTGCTCTCCTGTATTGCCAGAACTGCATCTAACACTGAAAGGTGCTTAAGGGTAAACCTGATGTAGATGTTCATTACGATCATTAGAGAGGAGAGCTGGTCTTGTGGTAGCAAGCATACCCTGACATTGACTGAATAAATTCATGTTCAAGTCATATCAAAGAAACCAGATTTCTAGATACTCTAAATGACTGTGCCTTAAAACAAGTTGGTCATGGAAGACATCTGAGGTGGGCCACCCTGGAGTCAGTCATAAGTGACGTTCAAGACCTAGTGTAGGTTGCGAAGGAAAGCACTATGGGCACTGTTCCCTTTAAGATTCAACATAAATATACGTGGGAAATTGCGAAAGAAGTCTAGCACAAACACATATGACTTCATCAGGAGAGGAAACTTCTTTTTAAAAAGTGGGTGGGGGAAAAGTGAAAGGGAAAAGGAAACTAGTGAAAAGGAAACTGAAAGGAAGTCAAGAGCGTTGCATCTCTCCAGAATGGATGGAGGTTATTTAAAACGATAATATTGAGAAGCTCATCTAGAATGTCTACCAAGTCCAAGAGTATGTCAGCATGACTAATCAGTGGAGTCAAGGAAGCTATAAAAGGCAAGGTTTCAGAACATGGAAGTCCTGCTCAAAGAGGAGAATAAAGAAAACAGATTGCGGCAAAAGGAATATATGGTGACAATAATAGATGCAAAAAAAGAATTTGAGAAGTGTACACCTAAAATCGCAGAGACGGACAATAAAAGCTTCATTAAATGCACAAGAAGCAGGACAAATGCCAAAGAATTGTTTAGATGTTATAAGAACAGCCCTGCTGGATAAGGCCCATATAGTCCAGCATCCAGTTTCACACAGTAGCCCACCAGATGCCACTGGGTGCATACAGGCAGGACTTGAAGGCATGCCCTCTCTTGCTGTTACTCCCCTGCAACTAGTATTCAGAGGCATCCTGCCTCTGATGCTGGAAGTAGCCTATAGCCCTCCGACTAGTAGCCATTGATAGACCTCTTTTCCATAAGGTTATCCAAACCCCTCTTAAAGCCATCCAGGTTGTTGGCTGTCACCGCATCTCGTGGCAGAGAATTCCACAAGTTGATTATGCGTTGTATGAAAAAGTACTTTCTCTTGTTGGTCCTAGATATCCTGGCAATCAATTTCATAGGATGACCCCTGGTTCTAGTGTTATGTGTGAGAGAGAAGAATTTCTCTCTATCCACTTTCTCCACACCATGCATGATTTTATAGACCTCTATTATGTCTCCCCGCAGTCATCTTTTTTCTCAGCTAAAAAGCCCCAGGTGTTGTAGCCTTGCCTCATAAGAAAGGTGCTCTAGGCCCCTGATGATCTTGGTTGCCCTCTTCTGCACCTTTTCCAGTTTTGCAATGTCCTATTTTGGATGTGGTGACCAGAATTGTACACAGTATTCCAGGTGTGGCCGCACCATAGTTTTGTATAAGGGCATTATAATATTAGCTGTTTTATTTTCAGTCCCCTTCCTCATGATCCCTAGCATGGAATTGGCCTTTTTCACAGCTGCCACTCACTGAGTCTACACATTCAATGAGCTGGCCACCACAACACCAAGATCCCTCTCCTGGTCAGTCACCGACAGCTCAGATCCCATCAGCGTATACTTGAAGTTGGGGTTTTTTGTCCCAATGTGCATCACTTTGCACTTCCCAACATTGAACCGCATTTGACATTTTGTTGCCCACTCACCCAGTTTGGAGAGATCCTTTTGGAGCTCCTCAAAATCTCTTTTGGATTTCACTACTCAAAAGAGTTTGGTATAATCTGCAAATGTGGCCATCTTGCTGTTTACTCCTACTTCTGAATCATTTATGAATAAATTAAAAAGCACTGGTCCCAGTACAGATCCCTGGGGGACCCCACTTCATTGTGAAAACTCTCCATTCATACGTACCCTCTGTTTTCTGTCCTTCAACCAGTTAGCAATACGTGCATGTACTTGTCCACTTATCCCATGACTGCTAAGTTTTCTTAGGAGTCTTTGATAAGGAACTTTGTCAAAGCTTTTTGGAAGTCCAGGTACACTATGTCAACTGGGTCACCATCATCCACACATCTGTTGACACTCCCAAAGAACTCCCAGTGGTTTGTGAGGCAAGATTTACCATTGCGGAAGCCATGCTGGTTCTCCACCAGCAAGGCTGGTTCTCATATTTGCTTTACAATTTTATCCTTGAGAATGTTTTCCATCAATTTTCCCAGAACAAGCGTTAAGCTAACTGGCCTGTAATTTCCCAGATTGACCCTGGATCCCTTTTTGAAAATGGGTGTTACGTTGGCTACTTTCCAATCCTCCAATACAGAGCCTGATTGTAGGGATAAGTTATATATTTTTCCAAGAAAGTTGGCAATTTCACATTTGAGTTGTTTGAGGACCCTTGTATGGATGCCGTCTGGCCTTGGCGATTTGCTTGTTTTTAATTTTTTCAGACAGTTTAGAACATCAACTCTTGTCATTTCTACCTGACGCAGTTCTTTAGCCTCCATCCCCACAAAACCTGGTTCAGGAACACGTGTCTGCTCAGTATCTTCTGCTGTGAACTCATTTAGCTTTTCTGCAACCTCCGTATCCTCCTCAATTATCTCTTTTACTTGTTCATTGCCTAACGGTCCAACTGCCTCCCTGGCAGGTTTCCTGCTTCTGATTTGTTTAAAGAAGTTTTTGTTATCTCTCTTGATGCTTTTAGCTAAATGTTCCTCAAACTTTCTTATCGCTTCCCTTATTGTCACCTTGCATTTCTTTTGCCAGAGTTTTTGTACCTTTTTGTTCTCTTTATTTGGGCAGGCCTTTGGTAGCTAAGGGCGTGGGTTTACAGAAAATATTGACCGTGCAGAGGAGCTGAAGGAATTATTTGCATTTCTCTTCACAACAGAAGATAATAGGGCAGATACTCGTGCTTGACCTGTCCTCTTCAGGGAGAAAGTCTGGAGAACTGAGTCAAATAGTGGTGCATCAGCTGGTAACCTCCTGGCTTGACTATTGCAATGCGCTCTACGTGGGGCTGCCTTTGTACGTAGTCCAGAAACTTCAGTTAGTTCAGAATGCGGCAGCCAGATTGGTCTCTGGGGCAACCTGGAGAGACCATATGATGCCTGTTTTGAAACAGTTACACTGGCTGCCGATATGTTTCCAGGCATAATACAAAGTGCTGGTTATTACCTTTAAAGCCCTGAATGGCTTGGGTCCGAGATAGCTTAGAGAGCGCCTTCTTTTACATGATCCCCACCGCACGTTAAGGTCATCTGAGGAGATCTGTCTCCAGTTACCACCGGTTCGTTTGGTGGCGACTCAGAGGCGGGTCTTCTCTGTAGCTGCTCCTGGGCTGGGGAATGCACTCCCAGCAGAAATTCGTAATCTTAATTCTTTACTGACCTTCAAGAGAGCCTTTAAAACCCATCTGTTTGGCGTGGCCTTTTAGGGTTTTTAATTAGTTTTAATTGTTTTAATGTTAACCTGGTTTTCAGGGTTTTAATTGTTTTGATAGTTTAATTGTTTTTTAGATGTTTTTAAATTGGTGTTTATATTTGTATTTCTGTTTTAATTGTTTTTAATGATTTCTGTTTTTAAATTGTAAACTGCCCTGAGCCAGCTCGGAAGGGCGGTATAAAAATCGAACAAACAAACAAAAAAATAAATAAATAAAACAGTCAAAGTGTTTTGTTTTAATAAAAGGTTTTCTAATGTAAACATTTAGGTTGATTGATGGATTGATTACAGTGAGGGAAATAAGTATTTGATCCCCTGCTGATTTTGTCCGTTTGCCCTCTGACGCAGAAATGACCAGGCTATAATTGGAATGGTAGGTTTATTGTAGCTGTGAGAGACGGAATAACAACAAACAAACCCTCAAAAGCCCAGTGCCCAAAAGTCAGCGATGGATTTGCATTGTAGTGAGGGAAATAAGTATTCAATCCCTTCACAAAAGATGTCTTAGTACTTGGTGGCAAAAGCCTTGTTGGCAATCACAGAGGTCAGACGTTTCTTGTAGTTGACCACCAGGTTTGCACACAACCCAGTAGGGATGTTGTCCCACTCCTCTTTGCAGATCCTCTCCAAGTCAGAAAGGTTTGGAGGCTGATGTTTGGCAACCCGAACCTTCAGCTCCCTCCACAGATTTTCTATGGGATTAAGGTCTGGAGACTGGCTGGGCCACTCCAGGACCTTCATGTGCTTCTTCTTGAGCCACTCCTTTGTTGCCTTGGCTGTGTGTTTTGGGTCATTGTCATGCTGGAATACCCATCCACGACCCATTCTCAATGCCCTGGCTGAGGGAAGGAGGTGCTCACCCAAGATCTGACGGTACATGGTCCCGTCCATCGTCCCTTCGATGCGGTGAAGGTGTCCTGTCCCCTTAGCAGAAAAACACCCCCAAAGCATAATGTGTCCACCTCCATGTTTGACGGTGGGGATGGTGTTCTTGGGCTCATAGGCAGCATTCCTCCTCCTCCACACACGGCGAGTTGAGTTGATGCCAAAGAGCTCGATTTTGGTCTCATCTGACCACAACACTTTCGCCCAGTTCTCCTCTGGATCATTCAGATGTGCATTGGCAAACTGCAGAGGGGCCTGTACATGTGCTGCCTTGAGCAGGGGGACCTTGCGGGCACTGCAAGATTTCAGTCCTTCACGGCGTAGTGTGTTACCAATTGTTTTCTTGGTGACTATGGTTCCAGCTGCCCTGAGATCATTGACAAGTTCCCCCCGTGTAGTTGTGGGCTGCTTTGTCACCGTTCTCATGATCATTGCAACTCCACGAGGTGAGATCCTGCATGGAGCCCCAGACCGAGGGAGATTGACAGTTATTTTGTGTTTCTTCCATTTGCGAGTTATCGTGCCAACTGTAGTCACCTTCTCACCAAGCTGCTTGGCGATAGTCTTGTAGCCCAGTCCAGCCTTGTGCAGGTCTACAACCTTGTCCCTGACATTCTTCGACAGCTCTTTGGTCTTGGGCATGGTGGTGAGTTTGGAAGCTGAGTGATTGCTTGCTTCTATGGACAGGTGTCTTTTATACAGGTACTGTAACAAGCTGGGATTAGGAGCACTCCCTTACAGAGGGTGTTCCTCATCCCAGGTCGTTACCTGCATATAGTGAAAAGACACCTGGGAGCCTGAAATCTTGCTGGTTGATAGGGGATTGAATACTTATTTCCCTCACTACAATACAAATCCATCGCTGACTTTTGGGCACTGGGCTTTTGAGGGTTTGTTTGTTGTTGTTCTGTCTCTCACAGCTACAATAAACCTACCATTCCAATTATAGCCTGGTCATTTCTGTGTCAGAGGGCAAACGGACAAAATCAGCAGGGGATCAAATACTTATTTCCCTCACTGTAAGTGCCGTCAGTTCAGTGTCAATTCTTAGCGACCACATAGATAGATAGATTCTCTCCAAGATGATCTGTTCTCAACTTGGCCTTTAAGGTCTCTCAGTGGTGCATTCATTGCTGTCGTAATTGAGTCCATCCACCTTACTGCTGGCCATCCTCTTTTTCTCTTTCCTTCAACTTTCCCCAGCATTATGCACTTCTCAAGGAAGCTGTGTCTTTGCATAATGTGTCCAAAGTATGATAGTTTGTGCCAGGTCATTGTGCCTTGAGTGAAAATTCTGGATTGATTTTTTCTATGATACATTTGCTTGTTTTTCTGGCTGTCCATGGTATCTTCAAAAGTCTCTTCCAAGAACAAAGTTCAAAAGTGTCAATACTTTTTCTCTCTTGCTTCTTCAACCAGCTTTCGCATCCATAGGGTGTCATGGGAAAAACCATTGTCTGAACTACTCTAATCTTTGTTGGTATAGACACATCACAGCATCTAAATATCCTTTCCAAGGCCTTCATTGCAACCCTACCAAGTGCTAGTCTGCGATGTTTTTCTTGACTGATGGATCCTTTACTGTTGGTAGTTGATCCTAAAAGGCAGAACATATCCACCACTTCAGTGTCTTCATTATCAGTTTTGAGGATAGTTTCTGTACCTGTTGTCATTAGTTTAGTATTCTTTCCATTTAGTTGTAGTCCAATTTTTTCACTATGTTCCTTGACTTTCATTACTAGAGCTTGCAGATCCATCCACATTCTCAGCTTTCAGAGGGTTGTCATCAACATAGCGCAGGTTATTGATGTTTCTTTCTCCAACTTTAAAACCATGCTCATATTCTTCCAATCCAGCTTCTCTCAGTATATGTTCAGCATTTAAGTTGATTAAAAAAGTGGAAAGTAGACAGCCTTGTCTTACTCCTTTGCCAATCTGGAACCAGTCTGTTTCACCATGTTCGATTTGGACTATGGCTTCTTGTCCTGTGTATAGGTTTCTCATGAAAACAATGAGATATTCTGGGATGCATGTTTTCCTAAAGGTATTCCACACTTTTACATGATTGATGCAATCAAAGGCTTTTCTGTAGTCAATAAAGCACATATTGACATCTTTCTGGTATTCTTTGGCTTTCTCAATTATCCAGCGTGCATCAGCAATGATGTCTCTTGTTCCCTGGCCTTTTCTGAAACCCACGTGAACATCTGGGATTTCCTATTCCATGTAGGGCTCTAATCTGCGTTGGATGATCCTGAGCATTTTTTTGCTAGCATGTGAAATTAAGGATATTGTGCGTTGGTTCACGCAATCTGTTAAGTCTCCTTTCTTTGGAATGGGTATGTAGACTGACCTCTTCCAATCTGTTGGCCATTGTGTCTTTCTCCAGATTTGCTGGCATAGTTTGTTTAGAGCCTTGATTGATTCTTCTTCTGCTGCCTGCCATATTTCTGTAGCTATTCCATCAATTCCTGTATCTTTCCAGCTTGGTAATGACTGGAGTGCTGATATAACTTCATCTTCCCATACTAGAGGTTCTTGGAAGTAGGGAATATCTTCTAGGGTGTCTTGGATGTTGAGGTCCCTGCTGTATAGATTTTCAGTATACTCCTTCCATCACTGTTAGATCTTCTCTGAATTAGTTACTATGAGGCATCCCTTAACATACCAATTCGAGGTTGGAACCTCCTTCTGAGTTCAGAGATCTTTTGGAAAAATTTCCTTGTTTCTCCATTTCCATCCTCGAGGTCTTTACAGATGTCATTGTAGTACTGCTCCTTGTCTCTTCTAACAGAAGCTCCTTCCTGAGGTCTTTATCTTTCCTTACTTTGGCTTCTCCTCTCTTTTTGGCAATTTCCACGGTCTGTTCTGACATCCATTTTGCTTTCTTCTGTTTCTTGGTCTTTGGAAGTCTCTTTTCACATTCATCCTTTCCTGTGGATTTCATTCCACAGTTCCTCTGGTTCCCTATCAATGAGGTTCAGAACTTCAAAACTGTTCCTGATATTTTCCTTGAAAATGATGGGTACATCCTCAAGATCATATCGTGGAATCTGGATAGCCCCCCCCCCCCCGCCGCTTCAGCTTAACTTTGAACTTGCACATGAGCAGTTCGTGATTGGTTCCACAATCAGCCCCCAGACATGTTTTTGCTGTTATAACCTAGCTCTTCCACCTCCTTTCACCAATAATGTAATCAATTTGATTTCTGTGTACTCTGTCTGGTGATGTCCATGTATAGGCACCACTTTGGTGGTTTGAATAATGTGTTAGGAATGAAGAGATCATTGGCCTGGCAAAAACTAAGAAGTCATTCTCCTGTTTCATTTCTGTTTCCTAGGCCATACAGTCTGACTGTGTTTTCTTCCTTACCATTTCAAACTTTGGCCTTTCAGGCTCCAACCACTAGCAGCACATCTTGCTTGTATGTTCTGTCAATTTCATACTGAACTTGAGCATAAAACTCATCAACTTCCTCTTCTGCAACAGTTTTTGTGGCATAGACTTGAAAAACTCATTTTAAATGGTTGTCCATGAAATCTAACTGATATTAGTCAGTCATTGACTGCATGGAGCCCAATTACTGTCATTGCTATATCCTTCCTGACTATAAAAGCAACACAGTTCCTTCTTTGTATTTCATGTCCTGAGTAGTAAACAGTATGAAGCATTTGGGTTAGTAGGTATGAAATCTACAACAATACCAAACAATACATTTCATGCTTTCCTGAATGTTATTTCACAGACTCTTAAATATGCTTCAATAAATAAACCTTCTGAACCATTTTTGGAAGTGCGGTATATAAATCAAATAAATCAAAATAAATAAATAGGTGATTGGATGATGTATCAAAAAATTAACAGATCATCAGCTCTTGACGACATTCACATCAGAAGTTCTTAAAACAAACCCAAATACTCAAATGTGAAATTGCTGATCTTCTAGGGAAAATATGTAAGAAGCCTGGCATGAAGGTTTGAACTGTTTATGATAGCTAGTATAGAGACCTTGGTCACAGAAATATAAAGTAAAGTTGGTGCCCTCGAGTTGCTGTCATCGCCTGGTGACCACAGAGCCATGTGGTTTTCTTTGGTAGAATACAGGAAGAGTTTACCATTGTCTCCTCCTGTGCAGTGTGAGATGATGCCTTTCAGCACCTTCCTATATCACTGCTGTCCGATATAGGTGTTTCCTATATTCTGGGAAACATAGCAGTGGTGATTCGAACCAGCAGCCTCTTGCTCGCTAGCTTCATTTCCCCCCTTCACCATTAGGTGGCTCTCATGATAGTTCAGTGGAAATATAGACCCAATGTGTGACAAATAAAGAAAGCAAATTCCATGCTTGAAATCAATTAGAAAAGGAATTGAAAATAAAATTCCTATTTTTAACCATATAACACCAATTCTAAAAGAACTGCACTGGCTGCTGCTATGTTTCAAACGAAATACAAACTACTGGTTATTACCTATAAAGCCCTTAACAGCTAAGGCCAAGGGTATTTAAAGAGAGTGCCTTCTCTGTCATGAACCTTGTTGCCTATTAAGATCATTGGAGAGGTCCGGTTATGGTTGCCACCTACTCATTTGGAGGCAACTCTGGATCGGGCCTTCTCTGTGGCTGCCAAAGGCTTTAGAATGTGCTCCTTGCTGAAATCAGAGCATCTCCTTGAAGACGTAGCTATTTTCCCTGAAGACTTAGCTATTTTCCCAGGCTTTTAATTGAAATCTCATTTTTAAGGTTTAACGTGTGATAATCTATCATGATTTTTATCTTTTTATCAATTTTAAATGTTTATATTTTATATATTATGTTTTTAATTTTGTAAACTGCCTTGAGATTTTATATTAGGTGGTATATACATTTTAATTAATTAATTAATTAAAATTAATTAATTAAATAAATACAATAAAGATCTTTGCATGCCCTTATACCAATGTATGGTGTACTCCTTTTTGATTACTGTGTAATCAAAAAGGAGTAATCAAAAGTTCTGGTCTCCAACCTCACATTTCAAAAGGATATTGTATTGCTCAAAAACACATGCAGAAGAGGGCAATCAAAATGCTCACATGACTAGAATACAAGCAAGTTATGGTGCAAGTTACTGAATTACTTATGGTGCAAGTTACTGAATTTGGGGCTTAAGTTTAGCAAAAAGTTACGAAATGGAGGACAAAATGATTGATGGTTATTAATCCTTGATGGCTATACTGTATACAGTCTCCGAGTGTGTGCCTGTAAATACCAGTTACAGGGGAGCATTAGCAGGAGGAGGCTTATGCCTTCATTTTCTGCTTGTGGGCTTCCCAGAGGCATGTGGTTGACTGCCATGGGAAACAAGATGCCAAACCTGATAAGCCTTGTCCTGATTCAGCGAGCCACCTCTTATGTGAAGTGTAGAGGATGGAGGATTGTCAAAAATTGTCTCCTTCCTTGTGCAGTCATTCTCACAAGTAGTACCCAGAATCTCTTAAAGCTGTGCCTCTTATGAAACACTGTTTCTCTTTCACAAAAAATAATTGGCAACCATGGGGCTGACTGTGCAAAAACTGAAATTGGCGTCCCCTTCAAAAATGCCAAGTTTTAGACTGAGACAATTTATGTTGTTGAAAAGGAGTGCTGTGCTGCTGTTTGGAAGCACTTTAAAGTCTTTTCTCAGCTATACAATTGGAGACACCTTTGAAGTTGTGCAGCAGCCCCGGCGAGTCCATAACCTTAGCAGAGGGTTGTGCAGAATGTAGTCCACCACCTTTCCAGTTGGTGCCATTTTATCTGTGCGTGAGTGCGGTGAAGGTGCTTGCCATTCTAAATTGTGCTAAAATGCTTTTTCACTTTTTCAGGTTGGATGTGAATTTGTGGAACCAATGCAGGCAGAAAAGTACTGCTTCTTTGCTGCCCGCACTGCCACAGCATAGCTCTTCAAAAGTCCTCTTTATTTTGTCCTATCAGATTTTCGCCGAGTCTTCCTACACTTGCACCCTAGTCGTCTGCCTTGCTGCTTCTGCTCCTGTAGTTCATCGAAATACCACTGGGCTGTCTTTAAAGCAGATCAGGATTTTCAGTTGGGGAGTGGGTGAGGTGTATGATTTTTTTTGGCCATTTTACAGCTGTGGGAGGTCCCACAGCTGTCTGTGCCTCCCAAAATTATGTCTTTGAGCATCCCCCAACTTTAGTTAAAAACTGACCTCCCACCCCTCACACACACACACACACACACACACACACACACACACACACACACTGCAGATGTGGATCAGTGTCCTGTCTACTACTGGTTTGTGGAAGTAGCAGTTGGGATCTAGCTGAGTTTGCACCACATTCAGATTTTATTTTAAACCAAGTTTTTCAAAAGAAAATATAGTTAAACTTAAATCAATTACAACTTTTAAATTTTGTTATTTTGTTTAATGGCATAGGGCTACAGAAAATGAATCTGCTACTGCTACTACTAGGGATTACAGCCTTTGCCTCTTAGCAAAACTCTTTTTATTGAACCTTGTCTCTTTTTTCTTCAGCTGCTTGATAAAGACATTTCCCCGAATTGGAAATTTAAATATGGATTTGCAACTAATTACACACAAACACACACACACACACACACACACACACACACACACACACACACACAGAGCAGCCAGGAGAGATTCCAGGCTCCTCTTCTACACTATGTGAATGGTAACTGGACTGAGTGTTTCTTAGTGTTTTCTAGTTTCAACAACAACAACAAAGGACTAATAGATACAACTTTTGTAATTCTTTCTAAAAATCACCCTTTCTAAAGCAGAGTATACCAGACCTACACATTGGAGAGCTTTGATAATATTTCAAGCGTTGTACTGCACTTAAACTGCTATAATTGTCCTTTCTTTGTATATAGAGATATAACCATCAAAAACATCATTACTTGAAATGTACTATGTAGATATAGTACATTTGTGAGAGAGATGTGTGAGAGAGACTTTTTCTTCTGCAGTTTTGGTGTGTGTTTCCATGGTAGCAAAAGTGAGCTATAGAAGCCATCAGTTGCAATATCCTTAGCTGCTGGAGGCTCCTTTTGCTTTTATTTCATTTAAAGTGAATGTTGGATCAGTGAAAAGGAAGATATTTTAAAATGTCATTTGCCTCAATTTTTTTAGCTCACTAGATTCCTGAGTTAACAGCAAACTGAAGCAACCAGCAGCAGTTAATTTATTGTTTTGTAAATCTGACATTATAGGGGAGCTGACACATTGTTTTTAAAATGAACTCTTGAACATTTGCTGTAGTACCACCTCACCCACGTGAATGGGCAAATGTGGATGATGAAGACAAATATTTATATACTGCTCTTCAACCAAAGTTCTCAAAGTGGTTTACATATAAAAATAAAAAAATACATAAATAAGATGGTCCCCAGTCCCCAAAGGGCTCACAATCTAAAAAAAAACATAAGGTTGACACCAGAAACAACCACTGGAGGGATGCTGTGCTGGGGTTGGATAGGGCTAGTTACTTCCCACCTATTAAATATAAGAGAATCACCACTTTAAAAGGTGCTGCTTTGCTCAGTTAGCAGGGGTTAACAGATACTGTATATCTGTAGATGTATGGGCAAGTGTGTCATTTAGGAAGTGTGGGGTGGGGCATACATAACTGATTGACACTAGTGATACACTGAGCAGGAGACGAGATAGCCACAGCAGTTTCCTGTTAAGAAGGCAGATACCTCTATGTAATAGTGTCTAGCTTTTATGTAGATAAAATCATGTTGGGGGCTAGATGGTGCAAGGCAGAAGATTAAATAAGTCACTTACAGCTGCCTCTAACCTGGGGAAGCAGCTGTTACCCACCCCACTTTCAGCAGCAGTTTGGTGTCCATTGCCCTGAGGCCACTTACGATGGGCCCCTCCAGGAGCCTTGCACTGTCCCCAAACATTCTCCCTAGCCTCTCTTTCCAAGACCAACTATTTTCTACAATGCTATTTAAAGGTTGAGATATGGGACATCCCCAAGCCTTCATATAAAGATATGAAGGAATGGAGAAGAACTGGGGGAAAAGGAAGGAGTTTTGTTTTCCTAGGATTCTTTCCCCAGATTGCCCTTTATTTCTCCTTTGTGGGATCTAATTTTGCAGACAGCAAACTGGTTTTGTGTGGCCTTATGGTTTTACACAGATCCAGCAGTCATTCTAGTATCAAGTTGGCACTCTGTATTGCCTGATTACAAATTGATTAACTTCTCATAATCCAGTACTGAAGTGGCAACAATAATATTTCACACGAACAAGGCAATAAAGGAATGTATTCCATGATTATTACGTTGGATTCTCACCTTTACGTGGGAATTAAGCATGTGTGTACCCAGACCTCAGGATAGATATTTTGGGGGCACAAGTGGCTACAATTCAGACAAGGTGTCATAAAAATCCATGTTGTACAAACTTCCTTTTGCTTGTATGGGTAATCACTATAAATGAGAGAAAAGAATGTTACAAAAAGAACATGTAAAATGAAGAAGAGTAATCATTTTTCATGAACATGTTCATGTTCCTTGAAATGTCAATGTTTGTGGTGAAAAACAAACTTCCCAAATGGTGCAACAGTATTCTAGGCCAGGATCACCACCTTTTGTAGTATTTAGATCAAGGATTCTCCAACGTAGACATCGTCTCTAGCCAAGGGCCATTGTGGCTAGGGATGGTGGGAGTTGTAGTCCAGTAACATCTGCGGACCCATGTTTGAGAATTCCTGGCTTCCGTCACTTATGCCAAATACGTTTTAACAAAATTATGCCCATAGTAGGTCATGGCCATGTACACAGTTGTTAGAACCTGCAGAAAATTGGAAGTTTTGTTTATATAGTTTATATGATTTATATAGTTTGTACATTTTCCTAACTGGACTTCCTAATAAGCAGTCCAGATCTGAATCATCAGTGGTGATTTGATGTGTGGAACATTCTGAAGATTACCCCAACAATTGTCACATATTCCATCCCTCTTGCCCCCATTCACTCAATGAAGGATAGGTGAAGTTCACTTAATCATGCTAACTTGTGTATAAAATAGTCCACAGTATCCAGGGCACATGACTGTGGACTCAGCAGAATCTGACAAGGTGTTTAGGAATTCTGGAGGAATTTGGGTTTATTTTCAGAATTTCTCTGGTTTTTGCCTGTCTCCAATATCTGCCAGTGAGTTAGAACTACACAGAAGTGGCCTTCCTCAATTTACTTACTTCCTGTATCCACGCTCTCTGTGTGTGTTACTGTAGTACTGATTACTGTAGGTATTGTTTCTCCAGTATTGCTTTTGAGGGGGTGGAGAGTATTCTATTGTGTGGCAAAATATTTTGAACATATGAAGTAGACTATAGGTTTGGCTCCTGTAGAAATTGTGTAGATAATTGCTTTATAGCCAAGAGAAGAACAGCTCATACATCATGAATGTTTTATTAGCCCATTATTTATAGATTTGTCCTTTCTGCTGCAATATCTGAGAGAAATAGTTAAAGCAACAGGTTTTGAAATCCTAGAAACCTAAAGACAAAATGATGATTGTCAAGTGACACCTTACCTTTGCTATACTTATTAGTCTGTCTTGATTTACACTCCCAGAAGAAAGCTACACACTGAAGCAGAACTAATCTGAAGGTTACAGAGCAATCCTATCACGCAGTTATGCCAGTGTAATATAAGCATGCCAATGTAATGTAAGCATAACTTAGTTGGATCCTCTACTCACCCAATACAAGATAAGAAAAAAGAGCAGTATATAAGCCCTGAAAGGTACAATCCAACCAGCCACTGCCCCAGTGTCCATGAGAACAGTGCCAGCATGCACCAAATATAGAGCAGCATGATGATAGTGCTCTCATATGGGCCAGTTATGAAAGGAGCCAATCTACTCATTCTGACATGGAGAATTTCCCTGCAACATCATCATACTAAAGTGGAGACATCCCAAACAAAATACACACCATACCAGACACAACAGTGCCTCAGCACTGTTGACTGTGTTGCAGGCAGCAAAATATCAGAAATAGAGACATGCCAGGACCCCCAGCTCAGTGGGGTTTGAATCCCGTTCTGACAGTTCATTGGGTAGGCAGACTAAAGGCCCCACAGGACAAGGGTTCAAAGTCTCATGCAGGGGTGAAATCAAGGAATCTTATCAGGGAAGGAACTGGGGTGAGCAACAAGGGGAACTTCCATTGCATTTAGCTAGGGGAAGATTTCGGCAGTTCACTGTACAGAGAGTCCAGATTCAACCAAGATCAGGCCTAGCTTGGGAGAATGATAATACAAGGCCAAAGTCAGCTTTTGTATGACTGACTTGCAATGCCCATGTGAGAAGAAAAAAAGGAGGTGAAATCAGGTCTCACACCCAATACTGCATGTACCACAAAGCAGATGGTAACAACCAAGCCAGGTTAGAGTGGAAGGAGTTTGGGTTGGGCCACATCAGCAAGCTCCAGCGGGTTTGGCAGAAGGGGGCGGCTGGTGGTTGGCCGCCTTAGAATGCGTTGCTATTGCCCGCCTGCCACACCTGCTGGTGGGGAAATGGAGACTGGACAATGACAGGTCGACACAGGCGAGTGAGAGAGTTGTGTGGGGGGAGAGAGCGAGTGAGAGAGTTGTGTGCATGGGGAGAGAGCGAGCGAGAGAGTTGGGGGGGAGGCAGATGCCAGAGGCTCATTGCACAACTGCACAGATGCTCTGTGTAGGGTCAGCTAGTTTATTTTATTTAACATATTTATATACTGCCCCAAACTCATGTCTTTGTGGTGTTCACAGTAAAATAGCACAAATTTAAAACAATCAAAACATTAAAACAATTTAAATATTTTAAAACTGTTGATTTCAGTGGGTGCTTTTCTACTTAGAGTGAAATGTTCGGTGGTGGTTGAGGCTGTGTTATACTATTTGCTGTAAGTCTGCTCATCATCCCTGTCCTGTCCCACTGCACTGCACCCCACCCCACCGATAATATACCCACATCTCCACCTCATGTTTTGCTCTGCATCAGTGGAGTTGAGCGGATGTGCCTCTGTGTCCATTGCCATTTTGGGAATAGCAGAGATGTATCTCAAGCATAAGGAGATTTCTTCCAAATCCTGTGCCATTCGAACCATCTCTCTTTCTTTTGTCTTCTCTTAGTTTGAAATTGAATGTTATAGATCCTTTGTTTTGGCTTCAAGTGCTAAAAAGCTATCCAATAATCACTTAATTGCTGATAGGAATTTCATGTTATACCACCTTATTCTATATAATATGATTGTCATGCTTGTCATACAACATACTCCATGTATTTGTGCAACTCTTTAATCCTGTTTAAGGTCTCCACCCCTCCTATCTGCACTTTAGAATTTTGTTAATTTATAGAATTTACTAAAAGGCATTTGGGGTTATATCTCTCCTCCATGCATACACACATGTACACGCTTTATATGAATTGAGGGTAAAATAAAAAGCACATATGTCTGTAGTGGCACCGCATAAGATTGGCGAGGAGTTCAGTGGTGTAACCCATTCCTGCCATCTACACATGCTAATAATCGTATGCTGCATATAATTATATATTTCTGCATAAGGAATATTAATTTCAGGCCTTTCCTCCTTGGGCCTTTTCTAGAAGAAGTGGACTATGAATGACCCTGCATCTCTCCCGGCCAGCTGCAAACTTATTGTTTATACTATGCCAATTAACACAGCTAGGCACCGATAATATTCTCAAAACAATTCGGAAGGATGAGAGGCTTTGCCCAAGACACAGATAACGGTTCCCAAAACATTTAGGGAAGATGAATGAAGCTTTGCCCAAGATTGGAATGCACCTGGCATCCGATCACACACTTGCTGATAAGAAGGTCCACCACTCCCTTCTTGGGCAACCTATTAGATGAAAGGAATAAAGGACCCAAATTTTCCATACACACAATTGATGGGAGGGGGCCCCACAGCCTATTTGAATGGTATTTAAGGGTTTAAAACAAGGTACACAGACACCCTAAAGCTGGGAGTTCTGTGTAGGTCAAGGAAGCCATGGCCAACGCTGCACACCAGAAGGGTCACTGAGGGTCTTTCCATCCGTTTGAATGGACTTCCCACGAACAAGGTCCGCAGCAGGGGTCAGGGACATATGACTGTTTTTTAATCTATAAGTCTTCTCTTTATTCTACGATTTTCTTTTGACTATTACTTAGTTTCCTTTCATCTGTAATCCTCTTTAAACTATTATTGAGCTTTGCTTTAAAAAACCTCTGTTAGCATTCAGCACTGTTTTGAGCCTGTTGTCTGTGAATTCCAAACAACTTGTTGCACACCGGCTGGCAATACAGTGTCCCTTGTAATTTAGTATTTGAGTTTCCGCAAATGCAGATTGAAAAAATCATTATGATAATGATCAGTTAACAGCATGCATTTATGTTGATACAGAGTCAGGGGCGTATCTAGAGTAGGGCAGGCAGGGCACGTACCCCAGGCACCCCTTGAAGGGGGGCGCCATTTTGTAAAATTAAAAAAATGGCTGCCGAAAACAAAATGGCCACCGTGCATGCTCAAATGTGAGGCCCTAGGTCATGCCAGGTCTTGTAGAGGCCATTTGAGCATGCACAGTGGCCATTTTGTTTTCAGTGGCCATGTTTTTTAAAAAAGATTATTTTTAAAAATGGCCACCGCACATGGTCCCTGCAAGGCCCTAGAGGCCAGCGGGGGGAGGGGGAACCTTTGCAGACACCCCCTGACAGCCTTTAGGTAGCCCCCCAAGGGGCTACAGGTAATTTTTTTTTTTTAAAAAAATATAATATAAGACAATATACACATATTCAGATTGGCACTATGTACAGAGAATCAGGGCTTGTCAATACTGAGCTGAAGCTTATGAGCTAGGATTGTATTCATTTGCTCTTACTTTGCTTCTTGTGATAAGTGAGTTCAATGTGATGTCTTGCTAATATGGCTATTAGTAGTGAGTTTGTCTTTGAATCAGTGTGAAATCTTTAGTAGTAAGGCCCACTGGGAGTTTCTTGCTCTCTTTCTCTCTTTTTAACTGTCTTTCTGAAAGACTAGAATATATTCCAAGCAGTGACACAGTTTACTCTGCATATCCTTTCATTATTTTCAGAGTATCTGGGAAAAGTCAAATTCTCCATGTATTTTTAAAACTTATGTAATAGTGATGCTACAATGCATAGTAGACAGGCACTTCTGTTTAGTTTTCCAAGTACACCTCAGCATAGTATTTGGGTATTTCATGAGCCCCAGCATACTGAAATTTGTAGTTTTCCAGCACTTTTTGGTCTGGCTAAGTCAACTGCTAAATAGTTTTTGAAATATTAAAAGACTAACAAGCCTGACTATTATTTTTCAACTGATATGATGGTAAAGTTATCTGAAAGATGGGTGTCAGATGTTTGGACAGGGGGCGCAATTTCAGTGCTTGCCCTAGGCGCTATTTTCCCTAGATAGCCCTCTGTACAGAGTAGAATGGTGCTAACCTTTTAGTGTTGTTTATATTTGTTTACCCACCATAATGGTGTAGGCTGAAAAATATATATGTATAAGTTTCTGGAGTAGTGGATGTCTCACACATGAATTATTAGCATTTTAAAAATAGGCATTTTACATTAGCACAGCAGCCGAAGAAGGCATGGATATACCATGTGTTGATTTGCACATTGCAATTCCAACTAATTTTGTGTTGATAATTAATGCACGAATAAGCTGTCTGTAAGCTCTACATGGAAATTATGGGCTAAGAATGAGACTTTTAAAAACATATTTTTAAAATTTAAATCCTGCTTTTTAGAAACAAACATTTGAAGCAGCTTACTTCAGAAACTTCCTTAGATAGATAGATAGATAGATATCACAAATGCAGGGAAAACATAATTTGCATTCATTTTAGATTTGTTTCATTTTCTTTGCTTTTTTGTTATTTTCATTTTTTTTTGTTTTTCATTCACTTTCATTTGGGGTTTTTTTGTGGAAAAAAGGCAATGGAACAACCAATTGCCAGCCAAAGCTGTCTCTCTCTCCCCCCCCCCACATGTTCCACAACAATGCTGTGTTGTAAAGCTTATGGATAGAAAAATGGCTGCTGCGTAGTCTCATTAGGATTCCCCTTTGTTTGTAAATTCCCCTTGTAAAGAGCCCCTCGTGGCGCAGTGGTAAAACTGCCACCCTGTAACCAGAAGGTTACAAGTTTGATCCTGACCAGGGGCTCAAGGTTGACTCAGCCTTCCATCCTTCCGAGGTCGGTAAAATGAGTACCCAGAATGTTGGGGGCAATATGCTAAAATCATTGTAAACCGCTTAGAGAGCTTCGGCTATACAGCGGTATATAAATGTAAGTGCTATTGCTATTGCTATTATGGCTGGGACTACTGGTACAACTAGGCAAAACACTGTGGCCAACATGCAGACTAAAGCCATGTGACAGAACAGCATTTTTGCTGTACGAGGGCGAGGGATGATTTTTAGTTATCATTATCACTGTCTTGTAAACCGCCCAGAGAACTTGCGTTTGGGGCAGTATAAAAATGTGATAAATACATAAAATAAATATTTCCCTCTGTGCTTGCCAAAAACATATCCCTGAGGCTTGGGGGACGCTCAGGGACACATTTCCAGGAGGCACATATTGCTACAGAGTGTAGAGGGAGAACTAAAAATCATCCCTTTCCCCTCACATGACAGAACATGCTGCAGCATTATTCTGGATGTTAGCTTTTTTTAAAAAAGCGTTTATCTGTTCAATTTGTTCTGTGGTACATTCACTTTGGAACAAATTTAAATGAATATGAATAGAGCCTATTTGTATTTGCCTTCTATCTGAAAATGAATTCACATGCCTATTTACTTATCCTCTCACACAAAATAAACGTTCTAAAATCTCAATCCTTATAGCAATTTAGCACAAAATATAGCTTACAATATTGTAACAAATCATGATCAAATCTACACTGATAATCTCTCAGTTTCTGATAGGTTAAAATCAACCAATCAATCAGTCAAACCAACTTACTTACTTTATTTTGGTCTAAGTTCTTCTGCATGATAATAGTGCCTGATGCCTCATGTGAACTACCCTGGGAATGTTGCAGAGGTATGCAGTCACTACAGAGTGAATTTAGTCACTACATTCTGAACCTACATTCAGATACTGGTGGTGCCTACAGATGTATCCTGTCTGGAAATCATAAGCTGCTTCACATCGGTGCAGCAAGTAGCATGAGGATGAGTTATCCCTTCAAGATTGACTTTTTGATCATAGGCCATTCAGAAAGTCACACCTGCATATAATGATCATATATTGTGTGTGTGTGTGTCTTAGAAATATTAGATAGTAATTATAAGTGAAGCAAGAAATGGATTTAGATTACCTTGACACAATTTTTAACACTGCATTTTACTATATTCCGTTTCCTCTTGCCTACAAAGTCTAAGAAGAATTATTTCATTCCAAGTACTGGACCTCTTTCTGCAATTGCAGAGTTAAATTGAATCAAACTGGCTTACATACAACGCTACATGGCACGCATGGAAGAGGGATGCATGTGTGTGGCTTCCACAGCAACTGAGAGACCATCCCTGCTGTTAGCAGGGCTACTATGTGCACTCTAAGCCATGTGTCTTCATTGCTGCACCACAACTTCCACTGGGAATAATGCTGCAGAAACCACATGCATGTATTCTCCTTCCATTGTAGGCATACTGTTGTGTTATAATTTAATTTAATTTATTTATTGAATTTTTATACCGCCCTTCCTAATTTGGCTCAGGATGGTTTACAAACAAAACAAAAACAGTTAAAATCAGTCAAAAATAAAAACAAAAATTTCAAAATACCATAAAACAATCAGTTAAAAAACAATTCAAAAACCCAAAAAACCCCAGTACATTAAAAAACCCTTACAACAATCTGAAAACCCTGGAAGGCCATGTCAAATGGATAAGTCTTAAGGGCTCTCCTGAAGATCAATAAAGAGTTCAAATTATGAATTTCTGCAGGGAGTGCATTCCACAACCCAGGAGCAGCTACAGAGAGGGCCCGCCACTGAGTCGCCACCAGACATACCAGTGGTAACTGGAGACAGACCACCTCAGATGACCTTAACATGCAGTGGGGATCATACAGAAGAAGGCGCTCTCTGAGGTAACCTTGACCTAAGCTGTTTAAGGCTTTAAAGGTAATAACCAGCCCTTTGTATTTTGCCTGGAAACATATTGGCAGCCAGTGCAACTGTTTCAAAACAGGCATAATATGGTCTCTCCGAGTTGCCCTGGAGACTAATCTGGCTGCCGCATTTTGAACTAACTGAAGTTTCCGAACCACATACAAAGGCAGCCCCACCTAGAGTGCATTGCAATAGTTGAGCCTGGAGATTACCAGCTGGTGCACCACTGTTTTCAGGTCATCCTCTTCAAGGAGTAGACACAGCTGTCGAATCAGCCGAAGCTGATAGAAAGCACTCCTGGCCATGGCCTCCACCTGAGATACCAGGGTGAGGCCTGGATCCAGTAGTACTCCCAAACTGCGTACCTGCTCCTTCCGGGGGAGTGTGACCCCATCCAGCACAGGGAGATCTAATTCATCCCTCAGATTCTGAGCCCCTACAATGAGCAGCTCCATCTTGCTTGGATTCAGTTTCAATTTGTTATCCCTCATCCAGTCCATTATTGCTTGTAGGCAGGCATTTAGGGAATGAACAGCAATTCCTGATGATGCAGATGAAAAGGAGAACTAGATTTGGGTGTCATCGGCATACTGATAACACTCAGCACCAAAACTCCTGATGACCTCACCCAGCAGTTTCATGTAGATATTAAAAAGCATTGGTGACAGAATAGATCCTTGGCGGACTCCATATAACAGCTCCCATTTTGAGGAGCAACTTTCACCAAGCTCCACCATCTGGAATCTACCCGAGAGATAGAAGCGGAACCACTGCAACGCAGTGCCTCCTATCCCCAACACCCCCAGGTGACCCAGAAGGATACCATGGTCAATGGTATCGAATGCCGCCGAGAGATCCAAAAGAATCAACAGAGTCACACTCCTTCTGTCAATTCCTTGGTAAAGGTCATCCATCAGGCTGACCAAGGCTGTCTCAACCCCGTAGCCCGTTCTAAAGCAATTTTGAAATGGGTCTAGATAATCAGTTTCCTCCACAACTGCCTGGAGCTGGTCAGCCACCACCCTCTCAATCACCTTGCCCAACCAAGGGAGATTGGAGACTGGCCTATAACTATCCATCACTGAGGAATCCAAGGAAGGCTCCTTAAGAAGAGGTCTACTATTGCCTTCTTCAAACAAGGAGCCACCCTACCCTCCCTCAGCGATGCATTTATGATATTAACTAGGCCCCCTCCAACAAAGCCCCTGCTAGATCAACCTGGGGTAGCTCTGCCGGACGTGAACCAGTGGAGGCAATGCGTGTGGACCAAAATCCCCTTTTTGCCACACGCAGCGCCACAGCATAAGCCTTCAAATGGGTCCTATGCTGCATCCTGTCAGATTCGAGTCGAGTTCTCCTCCACTTGTGTTCCAGCCACCTACCCAGCCGCTTCAGTCTTCCCAACTCCTCGGTATACCAGGGGGCCATTTTTGAAGCTGATCTTGAGGGATGCTTAGGAGCAATTGTGTCTACTGCCCTGGTGAGTTCCTTATTCCAGGTTCCCACCAGGGCATCGACAGAGTCACCGGCCGCACCAACTTCAAAACCCTCCAAGGCCTTTTGGAAACCTACTGGATCCAGCAGCCTTTGGGGGACATCCTAATAGGTCCATCACCCCTGCAGGGGTGGATTATGGCTGTGATACCAACCTTAACCAGGTAGTGGTCCATCCATGACAAAGGGGAAACCACTGGATCCCCCACCCATGGAACACCCCCCTGATCCTAACAGCAGAGCAAATCAAGTGTGTGGCCGGCAACATGAGTTGGTTCAGAAATTTATTGGGATAGGCCCATAGTTGTCATGGCCGCTATGAACTCCTGAGCCGCACCAGACAAGCCAGCCTCAAAGTGGATATGGAAGTCCCCCAGCACCAAGAGCCTGGGAGACTCCAACACCAACTCCGCGACCAGTTCTGTCAGCTCAGGGAGTCAGTTGGGCAGCGAGGTGAACGGTACACCAACATAATCCCTAATCTATTCCTAGTTCCCAGCCTCAAAAATACACACTCAATATAAGTCAACTGTCTCACAGGGGTCCTGGTAAGGGAGATGGTATTCTTGTGGACCAGCCACTCCACCACCCCCCTTCCCCAAACCTGCTCCACAACAGAATAACCTGGAGGAAGTAGCTGAGCCCACACTGGACTACTCGCCTCCCCCAACCAGGTCTCAGTTATACATGCCAGGTCAGCTCCCTCATCCATGATCAAATCATGGACAATTTCGGTCTTATTCTGAACTGACCTGGCACTACAAAGAAGCACAGCCAGACTTTGTGGGTAGTTAGTGTTGCTCTTCAAGGCCTGAGAGTTGACAGAGCAGTTGGAAGTAGAAATAGTTACTAAATTACTACATTCTCTTTCCCTGTAACGGCCAGCTGCTCTGCCAGCGCCAATTCTTCTATTCCCCGCCACCACTAGAGATGGGCCTGGACCGGTCCGGACCTGGGTGGTTTGGATTGGGGGTGGGGGGTAGCTTTAAGAGTGGCGGGAGGGTTTACTTACCCCTCCCGCCGCTTTCCGCTGTGGCGCTGTAATTGTTAGAGTAATTGGGGCGGCAGGATTCCTCCCTGCCACCCCTTCCCCGCTGCTGCTCTGCAAAAACTCCCAGTAATGCTTTGCACGTGAGCACATCAGTGACGTGAAGCATGCGCACGACGTGCGCATGCACAAAGCATTACTGGGAGTTTTTGCAGAGCAGCAGCGGGGAAGGGGCGGCAGGGAGGTATCCTGCCGCCCCAATTACTCTAACAATTACGGCGCCACAGCGGAAAGTGGCGGGAGGGGTAAGTAAACCCTCCCGCTGCTCTTAAAGGTACCCCCCACCCCAGTGCCGGACCGCAGTGTGGCGGTTCTGGGCACACCCCTAGCCACCACCACAATAGCTGTCCGAGGGCTGCGGACCCGCCCGCCCCCACACACAGACACACATACCATACCACTCAGGAGAGCCCAAACACATCTCATCAAATAGGCCTGGCACAACTTGGGATGATAAAAACAGCCCTCTAACCCAAACCTCCACCCTCCCGTGATATAGCCTCCCCCCAGCCCTCAGTCCAGCCCCAAAGGCCAGCCCCCTTTGGCGGCCAGCTTTGACGGCTGCCTGCAGGCAGGTCACCGGCCATGCCTTAGGCATGCCTTCAGTGATTTATAAGCCCCTGGCAACCCAGCAGCCCCTCCTGCCACGAAGGACTGCTGGGCTAACATAGGTGTTCAGAAGAGCCCCAGTGTGGGCTCTTCTGAAGGCAGCAGCTGGAACAACGCCACGAGCTGGCAGGCAGCTCCTCGTCCGGGGTAGAAGATGGAAAATACAACCCAGAGGGGCCAGATGTAAAGTCCAGGCGAGGGAGGGTGGAGGCGACAGTCAAGCCCTCTAACCTGCTGCTCCGCAGATGGAACACCATATTTTATATTATAAAATATATTTTATAGAAAATATTCCAAATTATAAATTATTAAAATAGATGACATAAGGAATAAGAAGTACAAAGTTATTTTTATCAATTAGTTCATTCACAGAGGCTGCAGCACTGTTGAGAATCTAAGGAAAAAAATTAAATTTGGGTTATTGGTTTAATTTAATAAAAAATTAAATTTTTTAAAAATTAATTAAAAATTAAATTTGGGTTATTGGTTTAGTGATAGCTGTATATAAGTCCTTTGGAAAACAGAACCAACTGGGTTCATAAAACACATTATGCTAGATGAATCTAATATCCCTGGGGAAGCATAAATGGTTTCATTGACTAAGGAGATGTCATGTGAATTTGGCAAAATATTTGACTTGGGGGCACAAGGGAAATCACTGTTTAAAGAGGAAAAGTTGTTCATTAATGCAGCTATTGTAACATGGTTAAAGAGTTAGTAAAGAAGACAGCAGGATGTGCTGAAAGTTAAACTTTCAAGCCCAGTGAGCATATCCAGACTAATTTGTCATAGTGCCTTTGAAATCAATGAGATGAATTAGTCATGGCTAATTTTAAGTCCCATTAAGTTCAAGGGGACTTTGTTATGACTAGCTCTGTCTGGATGGTGTCCACTGTCTATTGGGATCATCTGAAGAGGCTCTCCTGTGCATGTATACCCTTAAGAGGATAAGAATGTTATGCGTATACAGCTTTTTTGAATGTTCTTCCCCAAGACATCAGCCTAAGCTTTGGATCTTTTGCATAAGACATATTAAAATTATTTTAAAACTATTTTTCCATAAAATTTAGTATATGCTATATCCTATATAATATTTTCCATTATACAGTAATAGTAACAAACAAAACAGGGAAGTTCAGACCTCAGAAATGTAACAACATAAATACTGGAAGAATTTTCCAAAGGGGCCTTCCAAAAAATGTTTAAAGACTTTTAAAACATATTGTTTAGAAGAATCCTTTGGAAAATTCTTCCAGTTTTTATAGTACATTTTTGAGAACTGGCTGGACCAATGGTATGAACTTCCCAGTTTTTGTGTTTTACCATTATTTGTTTTTCACTTAAAACACATAAGAAGCTACTTCATGCCAAGTCAGACTTTTGGTCCATCTAGTCTACACTGACTCACAGCAGCTCTCCAGGGCTTCAGGCCAGAGTTTTTCCTTTACCTGGAGATGCCAGGGACTTTCTACATGTAAAGCAGATTATCTAACAAAGAGCTATGGCCATTGGGTTGCTATTTTTAATTTTTAATTTTTATTTATTTTTAAAATATATAGACCACCCAAACTTCTGTCTCCAGGCGGTTTATAACAACCATAAAACAGATAAAATGAAAACATTTTAAAACCACAGTACAGTTACAAAGCTTAGGTGAAAAAATAAACCTTTAGAGACGTTTTAAAAGTCATCATTGCTGAGAAGGCTTTTATTTCAGCAGGGAGCACATTCTAGCATCTTGGGGCCCGTCCCTGTGTAGCCACCAGACAACCTGGTGGCAACTGCAGGGAAACACTTCCAGGGGACCTCAGTGGGCAGGGGACCTCAGTGGGCAGGGGACCTCAGTGGGCAGTGAGGCTTCTTTGTGGTGAAGAAGATGTTCTCTTAAATACCCAGGGCCTAAGCTGTTTAGGGCTTTTTAGGTTATAACCAGCACCTTGTATTTTGCCTGGAAACTTATTGGGAACCAGTGTAACTCTTTTAGTATAGGAGTAATATGATATCTCCAAGATGACTCACTCAGATCAGTACTCAGGTCATTACCAAGTCTGAAGGCTACAAGAATTGGTGGAATAGCTACAGAAATATGGCAGGCAACAGAAGAATCAGTCAAGGCTCTAACCAAACTATGCCAGCAAATCTGGAGAACGACACAATGGCCAACAGATTGGAAGAAATTGGTCTGCATACCCATACCAAAGAAAGGAGCCTTAACAGATTGTGCAAACCATCGCACAATATCCTCAATTTCACACGCTAGCAAAATAATGCTGAGAATTATCCAACATAGATTAGAGCCCTACATGGAAATGGAAATGCTGGATGTTCAAGTTGGAAGAAGATAAGCGTGGTTCTAAAGTTGGCGGAAGAAACATCAATAACCTGTGCTACGCTGATGACACAACTCTGGTAGCTGAGAACATGGATGATCTGCAAGCTCTATAATGAAAGTCAAGGAGCACAGTGAAAAAATGGGACTACAATTAAATGCCAATAAGACTAAAGTAATGACAACAGGTACAACAACCAGCCTCAGAATTGATAATGAAGACACTGAAGTGGTGGATAGCTTCTGCCTTTTAAGATTGACCATCAACAGTAAAGGATCCAGCAGTCAAGAAATACATTGCAGACTAGCACTTGGTAGGGTTGCAATGAAGGCTTGGAAAGGATGTTTAGATGCCATGACGTGTCTATACCTACAAAGATTAGAATTGTTTGGACAATGGTTTTTCCTGTGACACACTCTGGATGCAAAAACTGGACTTTGAAGAAGCAAGATAAAAAAGGTATTGCCGCTTTTGAACTATGGTGCTGGAGAAGAATTTTGAGGACACCATGGACAGCCAGGAAAACAAACCAATGGATCATTGAACAAATCATTCCAGAATGTTCACTTGAGGCTGCATTCTGTACCAACTGCAGTTTCCAGACTGCATACAAAGGCAGCCCCACGTAGAGTGCACTGCAGTAGTCATGTGTGGAGGTTACCAGCACTGAATCCTTTACAGTTGATGGTTAATCCTAAAAGGCAGCAGATATCCACCACTTCAATGTCTGATAACCCCCATCCTTGAGGATGACCTCAAAACAATGGTGCATTGGTGGGAACCTCCTAGGCTTGACTACTGCAATATGTACTATGTGGGGCTGCCTTTGTACATAGTTCGGAAAAAATGCGGCAGCCAGATTGGTCTCTGGAGCAACCCGGAGAGACCATATTATGCCTGTTTTGAAACAGCTGCACTGGCTAGCGATATGTTTCCGGGCAAAATATGAAGTACTGGTTATTTCCTTTAAAGCCCTGAACAGCTTATGTCCAGGTTATCTTAGAGAATACCTTCTTCTGCATGATCCTCACCACACATTAAGGCCATCTGAGGAGGTCCGTCTCCAGCTACGACCGGTGCATCTGGTGGCGACTCAGAGGCAGGCCTTCTCTGTAGCCACTCCTGGGCTGTGGAATGCACTCTCTGCAGAAATCCATAATTTGAATTTTTTATTGGCCTTCAGGAGAGCCCTCAAAATCTATCTGTTTGGTCTGGCCTTCCAGGCTTTTTAAATGGTTTTAATGTTGTAACCTGGTTTTTAGACTGTTTTGAATGTTTTAATTGTTGTCTTATGGGGTTTATAATCTCTGTTTTTAACTGTTAATTGGTTTTAATTGTTTTGTTTTAATGTAAGCTGCCCTGAGCCATTTTGGAAGGGTGGTATACATTAAAACAAAACAATTAAAATCAATGTGCACATGTTCAAAATACAAGTCTATGTTTCATTTTCATTTCATTTCAGATATCAGTAGAACTGATATCTGAAAATGAAACATAGACTTGTATTCTGAACATGTGCACCCAATTCCAGTATCCCAGTGCTCAATGGAGTTATGGTGTAACAAATGGAATGCCAAACGGGCAAGTTAAACTGAAAGTCTCACTTCACTTAGCTACGTAATATCTGTATGTACTTGTTCATGCTGAAACTACCTTAAGTCCTGAAATGTAATTTAAAGGTACAAACTCTAGGTTGCCTGCTCAAAGGTAAGTAATTGAAGTGCTTGTCACATCTATTGTTCTTCTCTCTCAACCAATTTTCTCCACAGTTAATGGCTGGGCTGCCAGAGAAGTCAGACAGTCCTTAAGGTAGGATTGCAGCCCAAACTTCTTACCCCTCCCGACTGTGTGTTCTATTAAAACGTTACATGATTAAATATGGCCTCAGATAGTATTTGCTGGAGATACAATAATCCTCACTCAGACTTAATGCATATGTTTTGGGACTGTCCCACGGTGCAAGGCTTCTGGAGGGAGGTGATTACATATATTAAAATGGTGATGGATTCATTTCTTGCACTGAGGGACCTGAACACAGTACTGGGACATATCCCAGCAGGTTGGGGACTAAAATCAAGTCCTAAACAATGGCTATGGAGAGGCTTGCTGGTGGCCAAGAGAGTAATACTGTGGCAATGGAAATCTCCCCCTTGGATTGAGGGAATGGGTGCATTACTTGCTTGACATGGCGGCACATGAAAAATGGGCTCTCATAAAAGTAAATATAAATGGTCAGAAATCTGGGACAACTTCCTTTACTTATTCTTAATATAAGAATCCTTTTGATATACCCACCTCGCTTGTTGCAAAGGTGTGTATTCTTTCTCCTCTCTCCTTGCCCAGTCTGCTTTTCTTCTCTCTTCTTCCCTCTTTTTCTCTTTCCCTCAATCTCTCCTTTCTTTTCTCACCTCCCCCCAACCAGTGCAACACACAAAGTATGGTTTGGGGAGGAAAGGTTAGGCTTGGGGTCGGGGGGTGGGGGGACTGGGAAAGATGTTTTCAAAATACATAATGTAAAAAAATCTTACATTAAAAAAATTAAAATGTTAATAGCATTTATTACCTGAAGAGGTATGGTTATGCACTTCCTGTGCCTGATGTCAGTAATGACAGGATAGGTTCCAAATGATCTGTCATCCTGGAGGCATGGAGTCTTGTTTGGCTTACCCAAGTGGGAAAACTTTAAACAAAGATTGGAGTGCAAGTTAAGAGAGAGTTTATTTGAAGTTGACTTGATGCATGCTCAGCACAGTTAAAGAGTAAACCAGTTAAACTGTAATTGGCCCAAACACAGCAGCTGAGGAACAGGACAACCTTCACTGTAACTGGTAGCTACCAGTTTTCAAATTTTGTTTGACTTTTTAAGTGAAGCAATGGATGGCATCCAAAGTACTTTCACAAGGAAGCTTGTGAAATAAATTTTTCTGTCTCCCTCCTCTAGAACCTCTGAAAAAGCTGTTCTTCAGGGTAAGATATTTGGGGATTATGTGGGGTTATATGACACAGAGTTTGTGTGTGAGGAGAAAAACTCTCATAAACTAGGCGGAGGCGTTTTGCGCAAGCTTCCCTTGCAAAGGAAGGTCTCTTGCCCGCACAATACTTTGGATGCAACCCAGAATCAATGCTAAACTTATTTTTGTTGTGTTTATGCGCTCTCTCGTTAAACCTGTTTTATTAAATTATAAGTTTTTGCCCTAGCTATTCAATATACTTTACTCTGCAAAGAAAAAGAAATTGCTCTGTGTGTGTCTCAAAATATTGCCAAAAAGGAAACTTTATGTCCAGTTAACCAATGATGAAGAGCTCCCACCCATGGTTACGGTGGAATGGATAAGATGGTCCTAATCAGTTTTTATGCTTTTAAAAGGTAATAAATATTATTTCTGTTTGGTATCTGTCTTTTGACAGTTGCTTCAAATCCATCATACCATATTTTCAGCACCCATTCAAGAGATGCATACATTTCATTTTATTCACAAATCATCTACTGCCATCAAGGCTGCTAAATTAGGATCAGAATAATCTATGAGGCTATTCTCACAATGGGAGAAAATTGGGCTAGTGGAGTCTAGCCCGATTTCCTCCCATCGTGAGAACCACCGGGCTCGGTTCTTCAGTGGGTAACCTGCTTAACTAGCCCTGCCCTAAAACCAGGTTTGTGGAGTGAGTGGTTTTTAATCATTTTTTTAAATCATGTGTTGCTGCACCACAGCAACTCATGAGTAGACTCCCGACTGGGAGGTTCAAAAGCAGCCTCCCGGCTTGGGAGTCTCTCCAGCATGCCCTGCGTGCTCGCACAGGGCATGCTGGAGCTTCCGGAGGCCGTGGGGCCCCAGAGGCGTATCTAGGGGAAATAGCACCTAAGGCAAGCACTGAAATTGCACCCCCTGTCCAAACATCTGAAACCCATCTTTCAGATAACTTTACCATCATATCAGCTGAAAAATACAAGTCAGGCTTGTTAATCTTTTAATATTTCAAAAACTATTTAGCAGTGGACGTAGCCAGACCAAAAAATGCTGGGAAACTACAAATTTCAGTATGCTGGGGCTCATGGAATACCCAAATACTATGTGGAGGTGTACTTGGAAAACTAAACAGAAGTGCCTGTCTAATTCTCTACTATGCATTGTAGCATCACTATTACATAAGTTTTAAAAATAAATGGAGAACTTGACTTTTCCCAGATATTCTGAAAATAATGAAAGGATATGCAGAGTAAACTGTGTCACTGCTTGGAATATATTCTAGTATTTCAGAAAGACAGTTAAAATGAGAGAAAGAGAGCAAGAAACTCCCAGTGGGCCTTACTACTAAGGATTTCACACTGATTCAAAGACAAACTGACCATTAATAGTCAATTTATTAAGACATCACATTGAATTCACTTATCACAAGAAGCAAAATAAGAGCAAATGAATACAATCCTAGCTCATAAGCTTCAGCTCAGTATTCACAAGCCCTGATTCTCTGTACATAGTGCCAATCTGAATGTGTACAGTGACTTGTATTTTATATATATACACATACACATACACACACACACACACAACCTGTAGCCCCTTTGGAGGGCTTCCTAAAGGCTGGGGGTGGGTCTGCAAAGGTTCCTCCTCCCCCACTGGCTTCTAGGGCCTCGCAGGGACCATTTGAGCATGTGCAGTGGCCATTTTAAAAAATGATTTTTTAAAAAAAATAAAATAAATCGCAGCTGAAAACAAAATGGCCACCGTGCATACTCAAATGGCCTCTGCAAGGCCTGGCATGACCTAGGGCCTCCCAGAGGCCATTTGAGCATGCACGGTTGCCATTTTGTTTTTGGTGGCAATTTTTAAAAATTTTAAATTATAAAAAATGGCACCCCGCCCTTCAAGTGGCGCCCGGGGCACGTGCCCTGCCTGCCTCACCATAGATAAGCCCCTGGCAGCCCCTGATCCTCCAAGCCCCCACCGGCTCCGTAATGGAGCTGACAGTCATGTGGGCAGCCACTCCGGCCACCCGGAGCAGACTGCCTGCTCATGTGCGGGGTGAGCAGGCTAAGCCCACTCTCCCCACTAACCCTCCCCAGTCGGGTCTCACTGATCATGGGAACCACCTCTTTATTTTCTAACAAGTGATCTAATGCACTGAGGCTATTTTCACAAACACAGGAAAGCAGGCTAAGGGAGCCTAGCCTGCTTTCCTACGGTTGTGGGAACCACCAGAAGCCACGTGGCTCCTGGCAGTTAGCCTGCTTAAGTTCCCTTAAATGAATTATTCTCCGTACCTTGTGCCCTACTATCCATATATTTTTATAATCTTGCTTTCTTTTGAAAATCTTGTTTCCATTTCCTAATTTAATTAAGCCCAACTATATATTTAACCACTATTTTTAGTGTTAAGCATTGAAAGTGTTAAGTTATCAGAGGCCTCGTCTGGAGTAGTAGATGTTTGTGTACCACTCATATAGTTCTGCCCATAACTTTGCACTGACACTATTTATCGCATTGGGTGCTGTAATAGTTTCCTTAGCTTAGTTTATAATTACAGAGTATCTTCCTGTAGCGATTATAGCCTTTGTCTCAGAGCAAGCTCAAGTGAGGGAAATAAATGCTGAATCATCCCTGCTGAGATTTATGGCAAAGGCTACTCCTAAAATTCTTCTTTCTTTCTGGTATGTTCAAAAATGGCTCCACCACCACCCCTCTTTTCAACAGAGCTTGATCCTCCTTGCGCATGGGTTGGGATCCCAGGGATACTCTCTTTCTCTTGCTATTGGAAAAGTGCACAAAAATCCTCCACATGCAAGCCTACACGTGGTGTTTGCTGAACATCTGAAGACATGCTTGCATCAGAATAAGCCCACCTTTCATCTCCCCCCTTTCTCCTGAGTTAAAACTCCACTTGGAGAGGATTATAAAAGAAAAGAACAAAAAGAAGTTTCATTCAAATGTTACAGACTGCTTCCATCTGAGGCTCTCTCAGCTTTTAGTTACAGCTAAAAATACTCATTAGGTTACAATAATATTTTAAAAAGCACGAATGATATTGGGATGGCACACTTTAAAAATTGTGGGCACCCAGTTGCAAGGAACAGATATGTAGGAAAATACAGAAGCACCTTTAAAAGTTTAGAGTCTTTTGCAATGCCTTGGCTGGTGTTTCTTAGTTTAGTTATGTTACAGGTAAACACTCATAGAACAGTTTCAGGGATATACAAAACACACACCAAAGAAACAGAAAGCCTAACGCAAAATCTGACTAAACAAACTTTCCCTAGACAAAACTTCCCAAAGCCGAAGCCCTGGCTTTCTTTGTCTTGAACTCACCAAATCCTGAATGAGAAATCAAGCCACTGCAGTTCTATCTTCCAAGAGCTGCAGTCATCTTCTTGTAGCCCTCCTCCATGGCTGCATGTGTTTTCCTGCACTTCCAGCCCAGATTCTTTTAACAAAGCAACTCTCTTTCCTCCCAGTGGCTCTCTAGGTCCCTCACACCTGGTGTGCTGATTGGCTGAGTTCAGCAGCCTGTCAGTCAGGACAGGGTTCACTTCCGGTTAACTCTTTAGGGGAGAGGTGGCTGATCACTACACTTCCAGATATTTGTCAGGATTGTACTGTCCTTTGCCCATATGTTAAATCTCCTATCTATACATTTCTTTTTGTTTATTTGTAGATTAAGTCAAAACGAATCTGTGGCCAACATCCTAACACTGTGTGCATGCAGCAAAAAATAAAAATAAAAATCACATGTGCAGTGGATACATTTCTTGGGATGTAGAGATATGATATTTAAATAAAGAGTATCTATACTCTTTTTTGATTATGCAGTATGTTCTCGGGTGCTAAATTAAACATGTCTTTACTTTTCTAACAATCAATTCTATTTTTCCCCTCTACTTTGTACCTTTTAGTTTAACAGCCTAAGACAGTTTTCTTCAAATATTTAATAGCTTTTTTCAATTTTAATCTCTAAATAAGTATTAAAATCATGTATTAATCTCTAAATAAGTATTAAAGTCACGTATAATTTGGCATATCTGATTAACTAATCAATACTTGCCTTACAGTAGTTTGATATATTGATTCTGTAAGTTGACAACATTTTATAAAAATTTATCATTATTTTCCACTGAGTAATGTCATATAGCAAAATTGGCTGAAAATGCAAATTCTGTCATGGATGTTTGGTTTATTTGTGCCCATACAGTTTACTCTCCAACACACACACACACACACACACACACACACACACACACACACACACACACTGTCATAGCCCCAGAGCATGCACAGAGAGTGTCAGAATAGACAAAGCTTTGGACCACTGATACTGGAATACAGTTTCCCTTCCCTAATAAGCGGACACTCAACTAATCCAAGGAACCAAAGGCATTCCTCCCCCACTATAGATGGCAGTTTTTTGAGCAAGTGAGTCATGCTTAAAATCATTGTCTTCATTCCCCCTCCAGATTGCCTCCCTTGAGAGGACACTTATTCAGCCTATAAAAAGGAATGTCTAAGACATTAAAAATGATTTAAAAAGACATAAAACCCTCTCTTAGGTTTAGCACTTAGTTCAGCATTTGTGGTAGACTCGAGTTCAACGTTTGTCCAAGCTTCATTGTTTGGTTAGCTTTTCATGCTGACTGCCATTAGGATGTGCCTTGCTATTTCCCAAGGATTGAGGTTGCCCACAAAGGAATATAGGAAGCTGCCTTATACCGAGTCAGACCATTGGTCCATCTAGCTCAGTATTGCCTACACAGACTGGCAGCGGCTTCTCCAAGGTTGCAGGCAGGAGTCTCACCCAGCCCTATCTTGGAGGTGTCAGGGAGGAAACTTGGAACCTTCTGCATGCAAGCATGCAGGTGCTCTTTCCAGAGCGGCCCCATCCCTTAAGGGGAATATTTTAGTGTTCACCTGTAGTCTCCCATTCAGATGCAAGCCAGGGTGAACCATGCTTAGCAAATGGGACAATTCATGCTTGCTACCACAAGACCAGCTCTCCTCCCATTTAAAAATATTACTCCTGCAAAATACTGACAAGACATTTCTTAGACACAACTTCTGGCTTCCATCTTCTGCATCAAAAGAAAAAGCGATTAATGTCTAAAACACATATATCCTGATAAGAAGCAAACTAACATGTGAAGAACTGAGGAAATGCTTTTAATTCAAGAAATGCTTCTCTATGCGCTTGAGAAACAAGCCTCACCAAATTCAATGGAGTTCACTCCCAAGTGTAGCCCTACTGCATGCAGTGATGAAACATTCAGTGTTGTTACTATAAACATTTAATTGAATGTCCATCTTCATTGCTACTACTTGGTTACATCATAGGATCCGTCCCCCGAGTTTGTTGTCTAAATACAAGTTTATTTTGTTTTTGCAAGATAATATTGAGGTAGCAGATTAAAACCTTTGTCTCCGAGCAAGCTCATGTGAGGGAAATAAATGCTGAACCATCTCTGATGAGCTGCCTGGCTGGGCTTCTCCTAAGACTATTCTGTATTATTGGTAGGTTCAGAATACTGCCACCACCTCCCTGGGCTTGGGGTGGAATCCCATGGAAAAAACTCTTAATTTGGGTCTTGGACAAGTACAGAAATCTCCCATGTGCAAGCCTACACATAATGAGAATAATGATAGCTGCTGAACGTTTGAGGACGTGTTTGCACCAGAGAAGTCCCCCCTCCCCGCCTTTTTTTCCTGAGTTAAGAACCAACTCGGAGAGACTTGTAAAAAGAAAATTTCCATGGCCGCATGTCCTTCTGTGCACCTCAAGCCAAGCTTCTTCTAACAAAGAACTCCCTTCCTGGCAACACTCTCTATGTTCCACCCAGCTGGTGTGCTGATTGGCTGAGCCTTGGAGTTCACCAGCCTATCTGTCAAGACAAGGGTTCACTTCCGGTTAACTCTTTAGAGGGAGCTGATTTGGCCAAACCAAATCATTTGTCTAAGATTTTGATAAATAGTGAATTTACAAATATGCTTGAGATACAGCATTCAAGAGGGATCTTTCCAGTCTCCTGTTATTTTTGTTTATGTAAAGAAGACTAAATTAGCAACCAGCCTAAGAACTGATAATGAAGACACTGAAGTGGTGGATAGTTTCTGCCTTTTAGGATCGACTATCAACAATAAAGGATCCAGCAGTCAAAAAATACGCTGCATACTAGCACTTGGTAGGGTTGCAATGAAGGCCTTGGAAAGGATATTTAGATGCCTTGATGTATCTATACCTACAAATATCAGAATAGTTTGGACACTGGTTTCTGCCGTGACATTTTATGGATGCGAGAGCTGGCCTCTGAAGAAGCAAGATAGGAAAAGCATTGAAATCCTTGTTGTGCCCATAAGTGTATTGTGCCTTAGACAGCTGCCTTGCTTGCCCCTGCCCCCCTTGTCCCAGTTCTGCCTACATAAGAACAGCCCAGCTGTATCAGGCCCAAGGCCTATCTTGTCCAGCATCCTGTTTCACACAGTGGCCACCAAGTGCCTCTGAGAAGACCACAGACAAGAGTTGGGGGCACACCCTCCCTCCTGCTGTTGCTCTCCTGCAACTGGTATATAGAGGCATCTTGCCTCAGAGGCTGAAGGTGACCTATAGCCACCAGCTAGTAGCCATTGATAGACTGGTCATCCACAGATTTGTTTAAGCCCATTTTAAAAGCCACCCAATTTAGTGGCCATTGCCACATCCTGTGGCAGAGAATTCCATAGATTAATTATGTGCTATGTGAAAAAGTACTTTCTTTTGCCAGTCCTAAATTTCCTGGCCATCCATTTCAGGAGATGACCCCTTGGTTCCAGTGTTGTGAGAGAGGGATAAAAATTTATCTTTGTCCACTCTCTCTATTCCATGCATAATTTTATATACCCCTGCCATGTCTCCCTGTAAGTCGCCTCTTTTACAAACTACAACGCCCCAGATGCTGTAGCCTTGCCTCATAAAGAAGTTGCTCCAGGCCCCTGATCATCGTGATCTTCTGCACCTTTTCTAGTTCTACAGTGCCCTTCTTAAGATATGGTGACCAGAATTGTACGAAGTACTCCAAATTTGGCCACAGCATACGTTTGTATAAGGGCATTGTAATAATAGTATTTTTATTTTCAATCCCCTTCCTAATGTTCCGTAGCATGGAATTGGCCTTTTTCACAGTTGCCGCACACGGAGTTAACACTTTCAATGAGCTGTTCACTGTGACTTGAAAAACTCTCTCCTAGTCAGTCACTGACAGCTCAGACCCCATCAGTGTATATGTGAAGTTGTTTTGGTGTGGTTTTTTGGGTTTTTTTGCCCCAGTATGCATCACTTTACATATCATTACATTGAACTGCATTTGCCATTTGCCCTCCGCTCATCATCAAGGGCCCTGCTTGTGGCTTCGCCACTAATATAGATCCGGTTGGGGGACTAGAGACAGGGCCTTTTGGGTTGTGGCCCCTCAGCCTTGGTATGCCCTCCCTGAAGAGCTTCACCATGCTCCCTTCCTCTGTTTTTTTTTTTTAAACCAACTAAAAACATGTCTTTTAAAAGAGTCTTTTTAATGCTCCATCTTTGGTTATATCTGGTAGGTTCTTTATTTTTTAGTTTTTATAATTCTCAATTTTTAGCTTTTAAAATAACTTATAAACATTATTCTGATTATAGTTTTAGCCTGATTTTTAACTTCTTTACTTAATTTGGTTAATTTTATTACTTCTATTTTACATTTTATCCGTTATTGTTATGAGCCACCCTGAGCAGTAGTATACTGGAGGGGTGGGGTATAAATATTTTAAATAAATTAGTTTAAATAAACTTTGTCACCCACTTACCCAATTTGGGAGCTCCTCGCAATCTTTTTTGGATTTCACTACCCTAAATAGTTTAGAGTCATCTGCAAATTTGGCCATTTTGCTGCTTTGCCTATCTTCTAGACCATTTATGAATAAGTTAAAAAGCACTTCATCTCAGAAACATAAATTCTCTCAGCAATCTCTATATTGTCTCTTAGGAGTTGAAAGTCCTGTCCCCAGTGTAAAGATTGAGTGAAAATCAGTAATTTTGAGGCTCTAGTATGAGGATTTCATATTGATAATGAGGCAACGATCTTGATCCATTACGATCTGGGGGTCATTTGATGGAACGTGGACTTCAGCCATTGTGCTTGTATTTGATGTAGTATAGTGTTTGAGGCTTATCTGCAAAAAGAGAGTTGAATAAGTTTCATGAATGTGATTTCATAGGGATTTGTCTGAAAGGTATTTCCAAAATTTCGTGTGAGCTTTTACACAGAGCTGAAAGATTGCTGAAGAATTTTTTCCTGTGATGTTGTTTTCCTAAGAGACCTCTCTCATTATCACTCTAAATTACAAAATGTGTCAATCCCTAAAAAATGTAAAAGCATTTTTAGTATTACTATTCAGATAGGTGGGTTTTTTCCTTTAGTAATTGTATGTGTAGGAGGCACTATTGACAAAGACTCTCATTACTGTAGTACAGTGCAAAAGCTATAATTGCAAGTGTGTGTGTGTGTGGTGTGTGTGTGTGACAGAGAGAGAGAGAGAGAGAGAGAGAAACTACATATTATAAGCTAAATTGCATTTCAAATCCAATTAATAATCATTTTATCCACAGGTCCAGTTGTTTCTGATAACTATGTATTTTGTTTCTCTTCTAACTCTTTATTTTGTCTCTTTTCCATCACAGATTTAGAAATTATATTCAGGGAGAAAAGTGTTGCATTAAAAAAAAAAGACACTTCATTTCTAGATTGAGGCCAGTGTTTGAGGGCTGTTATAATTAATACTTGAAAATAAAATGTGTTTTGTACTTTTGGATGATGATGATTTTTATTATTTAGACTTACTGGCTGATATCCAGACTAATACTGAGCTGGCTCTACAGTGGAGAGGTGACCATTGCCATTTTCAGATTTCCTCTCCCGTTTGAAACTCACTATCCCTCTCAAAAAATGTTCCTGAGGAGGCCATATTTTCGAGAGCCACAGTGGGCTTCAGAAGGAAGTAGAATTGGTTAAAATGGTCTCTCCCCTGAAGTGCTTGTGGAGTATGCTCTTTTTATTACATTGAATATGCCAGTATAGTCAAGCTGGAGAGTGTTTTCAACATTCCACCATTATAAGCCCTGAACATTCTATTGCTTATAAAATCAAAACCATTTGTCTTATCTACCTGGCCATCAGCACACATTCACTAGGTAACAAGAGCCTTCTCCCCTGTAAACCTGGTGGAGATCTGTCGGGAAATGGCTTAGAGCAGTTTAAAGTTTTTCTCTTTTGAACAGGGGTTTAAAGGGTTGGCAACATTTTTTTCAGACTGAGGAAATGCTATTTAAATTATTTTGTAGTCCATCTGCATAGTTTCAACCTTTAGACTACATGCCAGAAAAGTGCCTTTTGTATATCCCCCAGGACCCAATTGATTGTTGTTTTACTATTGATCCTCAAAGTTGGGTTTTGAGAAGCAGAAAAAAATGTATTTTTAGTGCTAACAGAGTCTGGGCATTAGCAAGTTTGAGGTTACAGTGCTCACAATAAACATGGCGGCTGACCCTGCTCTGCCACTCCAGTGTCCCAAACCTGCTCCTCTGGCCTGATGGCACTCAGGGCCACAGTGCCATGCTCCAGTGCTGGCCCAGTGTAGCTGTAGTCTTATTGTCCTTGCCGCTCTGCCCCTCCAGCTGCCCCACTCCTGGCGCTCAGATGGCACCCCATGAGCAGATAGTGACTGACTTTCCCGTTGGATGCTGGCCATTGCTCCCTTCTGGCACATGCCTCTCTCCTTTTCCAGTGCATGCCCCGGCCAGCCAGCATTCTCTGCCAGCTGCCCCCATGGCTCAGATGGCCTTTGTGCATGTGTGGACTCCACAGATGTGCAGAGGCCATCTGAGCTCTGGGGATGGGGTAGCTGGCAGGGGTACTCCAGGAGCCGGGGTGAGGAGTGTGCCAGAATGGGTGAGGGTGTGTCTGCCTGTATATATATATGTGTGTGTGTGTGTGTGTGTGTGTGTGAGAGAGAGAGAGTGAGAGAGAGAGAGAGAATGGCTCCAGTGTGTCTGTGAATGGCTACATCACTTGAGTACAACTTTTACATTATTTTGCTGATAATGCCATCCTGAAGGAAATTAAATCAAGCAGGAGAACTGGGAGACTTATGGGAAATTTCTGCAAGATAATCTGCTGTTCTGGGCACGGTTTTTTAAAGCATTTGTTATTTTTAATTATTGTATTTAGTGAGTGTGTATGTGTGTGTTTAAGAAAAAGGGGGAAATGAAGTACAGATTTAAAGTGAACACAAATTACCCACTTTCAGGCAGTGTGTTTGTCTCTGTGTGTGCATGTGTGTGAGTGTGTGAGAGAGAGACTTTATCTTAGTTGCAGGTTTTACAAAAATTTTAGTGTTCAACATCAGGAGTTCTGCCTTCTAGATTGGGTAAGCTCTTCCCCATAGTGTCTAATTAGATTCCGCTTTTTAAAATGCCTGGAAATTCAGTAATCCAAAATGCTTTACATTTTCACTTGTGCTCTAAAAAGAATGGCAATTGCAAGTTAAGGTGCCATCTTAACTTTTGCACCATATAAGCCGTAAAGACTTTGTACACTCTGCTATGTGATGATGGCTTTAGAAATGAGGCTCCATGCACTCACACTTTTATCAGAAATGCATCAGGCAGAAATTCATCAGGGGCATCTTTAGGAATGATTAGGGAAACTGCACCTCTTAATTGTCTGCCTGGTAGCATCCCTCCCCAGCCCAATGTCCAACTGAAAGCCCAAGGTAAAGTGTGGTTGCATGGAGCCTCATTTCTAAAGCCATCATCGTATACCCGACTGTACAAAGTCTTTACAGCTTTTATGACGTGGAAATTGGCAACTTAACTTCCAATTTCCATTCTTTTTAGAACGGAAGTGAAAATGTAAAGTATCTTAACTCTCATTTAAAACCAAAGGTTTCTGGATTACTGATATATCTGTGCTTCCAGCTCAAGGTTAGGCTCAGTTTAGTACTTCATTGTCATTTCAAGAAACACTATAATTACACCTCCCCAACCCTTTTCCCCCTTCTGTAATTCCAGGACTGAATTTTAGTACAAGGAAACCTTGCTATTCATGGACTCACTATCTGTGTTTTTGTGTATCCGTGGGTGTCTAAATGACACCCAGTTTCATTAACCGTGGATACTAAAGGGTTAAAACCCATGTATCTGTGGTTCCTAGAGAGCCAGTCACTTCCTGCCACCATTTTTATGCATTCCTAAGGAGCATGCAAGTAGGAACCATTTTGTGGCTCTTCTCTTTAAAATAGGCATTTTCCTGCAACCTTTCACGTTTTAGAGGGCATTTCGCTGCTTGGGGGGCATTGCTGGGCACAATGATTACTCAAGGAGACCCTGGAGAGCATGGTACAGTTAGTGTTTTGTCCTTTTCACTGTGTTTCACCCATGTTTGCCTTATTTTAGCTGTTTTCGGGGACATTTCACAGTTTTGAGGGCATTGCTTGGACACATGGAGGGAAGAAGGAGATGCCACGGAGCACTGTGCAGTAGTTTCCCCCTACCTTTTAAAAAGCCCTTTTGCTTTTTTAAATCTATCCAGGAACTTAATCCCCCTTTCCCCATAGGCATGATGCCTCCTTCCTCGCCGTTTCGTTACTCGCGATAGTAGGTGAGGAACGGAACCCCCATGAGTAACGAGGTTACTCTAGTTTGTGGTTTAAAACCTCATATCGGTATCCAGTATCTTAACTGTAATATATTCACCTCAGATTCAGTTAGTGGAAGATTACAGAACCACAGAACAGAAGTTATGCATAGTCTTTCAGAAGTGGATGCCAATATTAAAGTTTGTACAGGCATCTTCAGATATAGAAAGAAAATTCCTGTGTCTTTCCAAATTAATGTGAGACTGCTTTCACAAAGCTTGCCTCTTACCACAATTCATACAGGTGTGGACTATTTAAAATGTTATTGTCTTAAACATTGTGCACCATTATCTTAGCATGTATGGGAGACCATCAGATAATATGGGGGTTATGTTCTAGGAAACTGACATGAGAGGTGAAACTTCAATATTCAAATACTAGACCTACTTTTTAAAAAATGGGGTTAGGTTCCTTCTTGGCTTGTGCAGGGATAAATGTTCCGCTCTCACGTGGCTTCTTGGTCTAGACCTCTTGCTTGTTTACAAGTTCAAGCCCATCGCCTCAAATCACATGACTGCTACAGCCCTGCGGAAGGGGAGGGGGGGGAACAACTTTTTTAAAAGCCTCTTTTCAAACACAAATTCTTCTGCTTTTGGCAGAAGTAGCAGCAGCCGAGCCTTTGGAAAGCAACACCGAGTCGTTTTATCCCTGGGTTAGTGAGTAGCTGCTGACAAGGGGATGGGGGATCAGGAAGTGTATGTGTTATATGTGAGGCTGTTGTAATAATGTAAATAGTGAACCTTCTCCCCCATCCTTCTGTTCTCTGCTTCCTGCAGCTAAGTAATGTATACCAGTTCAGTTAGGAGGTAGTTAAAGGGGTTTTCCTAACTGGAAAACCATGAATGACTGAAACTACTTGCACAATATTTTATTTTATTTATTTAACATATTTTTATACCGCCCCAAACTTACGTCTCTGGACAGTATTGTATATCAGTAACTGAACTGATATGCATAGAGGCTGCCCGTGAATGGGTGAACCTGCAGAAAATGAACTCACAATATTTGAGGGTCTCCTATAGTTGAGACAACTCATTTAATTAATTTAATTCATAGGAATTATAGCTTATGGTAAATGTGTCTTATTTCATTAAAAGCACTACAGTCATATTGGCTTGTTGCAATATCTATCTATCTATCTATCTATCTATCTATCTATCTATCTATCTATCTATCTATCATATTGTTATACAGCCTGATATGTACATCTCTAGGCAGTGTACAAAATTTAAAATATTTAAAAGTCAATACTACTACTACTACTAATTCAATTTCTATACCACCCTTCCAAAAATGGCTCAGGGCGGTTTACATAGAGAAATAATAAATAAATAAGATGGAACCCTGTCTCCAAAGGGCTCACAATCTAAAAGAAACATAAGATACACACCAGCAACAGTCACTGGAAGTACTGTGCTGGGTGTGGACAGGGCCAGTTACTCTCCCCCCGCTAAATAAAGAGAATCACCACGGTAAAAGGTGCCTCTTTGCCAAGTTAGCAGATTAAATATACAACACAATAAAAATAATAACATAAAACATTTATTAAAACAAATTATTAAAATTATTAAAATTCTAATAAAAAGCCTGTGAGAACAAGAGAGTCTTGAGGGTCTTCCTGAAAACATACAGAGAAGGATATGCTCTTATTTCAGCAGGAAGCATATTCCAAAGCCCTGGGGTAGCCACAGAAAAAACCTGGTCCGGGGTTGCGACCAAACCAGGTGGTGGAAACCCTAACCAGACCTCTGCATTAGATCGTAACAGGCGGCAGGGTTTCTGACAAAGAAGGCACTCTCTTAAATAGCCTGGACCCAAGCCGTTAAGGGCTTTATAGGTAATAACCAGCACTCTGTATTTCACCCGGAAACATGTTGACAGCCAGTGCAGTTCTTTTAAAGCTGGTGTTATATGATCCCTTAGTGGTGTCCCAGAGACCAATCTGGCTGCCACATTCTGTACCAGTAATAGTTTCCTAACTACGTACAAAGGCAGCCCCACGTAGAATGCATTACAGTAGTCAAGCCTGCAGGTTACCAGCATATGTACCACTGTTAAGGTCATTTATCTCTAGAAATGGACATAGCTGATGTATCTGCCAAAGCTGATAAAAAACACTCCTGGCCACTGCCTCAACCTCAGAAACCAGGGAGAGGTTGGGGTCCAGTAGCACTCCCAAGCTACATACACTCTCCCTGAAAGATCAGGTAACCCCATCCAGAACAGGCAGATCTAAACCATCTCTTGGGTGCTGACCCCCCACAGTCTGTACCTCTGTCTTATTTGAATTCAACTTCAGTTTGTTATCTCTCATCCATCCCATTACTGCCTCCAGGCAGGCATTATGGGAAGATATGCCATTTCCTGATGAGGAAATACTTATATCAACCTTATAAGGTACGCAGGTATTGTTCTCTGCATGTTGTGATTGCAGAGCTGAGGCTGAGAGGGTGTGGTTTGTCTTAAGCCACCTAGTGAATTCATAGCAGAGGCAAGATTCAAACCAGTAAGTTCCTGATTCATTGCTTCGTATCGCAACCACTGTGCTACTTCAGCTCAGGTTAGGATTTGCTGTGACAGCTGAACTCAAAAACATCATCGTTTGTTCTAAAATTCTATTAAGGACAGGTCAGAATGTGTTGGATTCAGAGATCATAGTGAGTCAAGGCTTGTTTTAAACCATGGTAAGGCAATAGAAATCTTTCTTTGCTTGTGTGCAAAAGGTTGGGGTATGGTATAGGGTTACTTTCCCTCTGAAAGATCAGGGAAATCGCTTGGGAGTGCTCCTGGATCTAAAACTGTCTCTGGTTTTTCAGGTTGAGGAAGTGTCCAGGAGCGTTTTTTATCAGCTCCGACTGATACCTCAGCTACACCTATTTTTGGAGGTAAAGGAGCTTAAAACAGTGTATCTGCTGGTAACTTCCAGGCTTGACTACTATAATGCACTCTACATGAGGTTGCCTTTGTACGTTGTCCGAAAACTACAATTGGTACAGAATGCGACAGTCAGACTGGTCTCTGGGACAACTTGAAGGGACCATATAACACTGATTCTGAAAGAACTGCACTGACTGTCAATATGTTTCTGAACAAAATACAAAAGTGCTGGTTATTTCCTATAAAGCCCTTAACAGCTTGGGTCCAGGGTACTTAAGAGAGTGCAGCCTTTGTCATGAACCCAGCCGCCTATTACGATCAACTAGATCTCACCGAGAGAGAGGGGGAGAGAGAGAGAGGGGTGTGTGTGTGTGTGTGTGTGTGTGTTTGGGTGGGTGGGTGGGCACGAAGATGGATGGATGGATGGATGGTTCTGGGGAGGTCCAATTACAGTTGCCACTGGCTGGTTTGGTAATTCAGGACCACGCCTTTTATGTGGCTTCCTCAGGGCTTTGGAAAATGCTCGCTGTCAAAATAAGAGCATCTCAATCTTTGATTGCTTTTAAAAAGACCTTCAAGAACACTTTTTGGAGGAAACTTCTCCAAAACGAGGAGTATGGTGAAAAGAAAGCTGAGGGGGGAAATCAGGAGAGTCACTTCGCTCCGGAGTGCATGGAGTTTACTCAAAACCACAATACTAGAAGCCCAGTTAGACTGTATACCCCAAAGGAGGAAAGGTACCACTAAGTCCTGGAGGATACCAGCATGGTAACGGGTTCCGTCAAGGAAGCCATAAAAGGGAAGAAGACTTCCTTCCGAAATTGGAAGGCCTGTCCAAACCAAGAGAACAAAAAGGAACACAAACTCTGGCAAAAGAAATGCAAGGTGACAATAAGGGAGGCAAAAAGAGAGTTTGAGGAACATTTAGCCAAAAGTATCAAGGGGAATAACAAAAACTTCTTTAAGTACATCAGAAGCAGGAAACCTGCCAGGGAGGCAGTTGAACCATTAGACAATGAGGGAGTGAAAGGGATTATTAAGGAGGAAATGGAGGTTGCAGAGAAGCTGAATGAGTTCTTTATATCTGTCTTCATGGCAGAGGATACTGAGCATATACCTGCTCCTGAACCAGGCTTTTTAGGGATGGAGGCTAGAGAGCTGAGTCAGATAGAAGTGACAAGGGGTGATGTTCTAAACTGTCTGGAAAAAATGAAAGCTAACAAATCACCAGGGCCGAATGGCATCCATCCAAGAGTCTTCAAAGAACTCAAATGTTAAATTGTCGACCTCCTTGCTAAAATATTTAACTTATCCCTGAAATGGGGCTCTGTACCAGAGGACTGGAGAGTAGCAAATGTAACACCGATTTTCAAAAAGGGATCCAGGGGCGATCCAGGAAATTACAGGCCAGTTAGCCTAACGTCTGTTCCAGGCAAATTGATGGAAAGCATCCTCAAGGATAAAATTGTAAAGCACCTAGAAGAACAGGTCCTGCTGGGAGTGAGCCAGCATGGCTTCCGCAAAGGGAAATCTTGCCTCACCAACTTTTGGAGTTCTTTGAGAGTGTCAACGATTGTGTGGATCAAGGTGATCCAGTTGACATAGTCTACCTGGACTTCCAAAAAGCTTTTGACAAAGTTCCTCATCAAAGACTCCTAAGGAAACTTAGCTGTCATGGGATAAAGGGACAAGTACATGTGTGGATTGCTAATTGGTTGAAGGACAGGAAACAGAGGGTAGGTATAAATGGAGAGTTTTCACAATGGAGGGAAGTAAGAAGTGGGGTCCCCCAGGGATCTGTACTGGGGCCAGTGCTTTTTAATTTATTCATAAATGATCTAGAAGCCGGGGTAAGCAGCGATGTGGCCAAATTTGTAGATGATACCAAACTCTTCCGGGTAGTGAAATCCCAAACGGATTGTGAGCAGCTCCAAAAGGATCTTTCCAAACTGGGGGAGTGGGTGACAAAATGGCAAATGCGGCTCAATGCTAGCAAGTGTAAAGTGATGCACATTGGGACGAAAAACCCCAACTTCAAGTATATGCTGATGGGATCCGAGCTGCCGGTGACGGACCAGGAGAGGGATCTTGGGGTCGTGGTGGACAGCTCGTTGAAAGTGTCGACTCAATGTGCGGCAGCTGTGAAAAAGGCAAATTCCATACTAGGTATCATTAGGAAGGGGATTGAAAATAAAACGGCTAACATTATAATGCCCTTATACAAAACTATGATGCAACCACACTTGGAGTACTGCGTACAATTCTGGTCACCACATCTTAAAAAAGACATTGTTGAACTGGAGAAGGTACAGAAGAGGGCAACCAAGATGATCAGGGGCCTAGAGCACCTTTCTTATGAGGCAAGACTACAACACCTGGGGCTTTTTAGTTTAGAGAAAAGACAACTGCGGGGAGACATGATAGAGGCCTATAAAATCATGCATGGTGTGGAGAAAGTGGAGAGAGAGAGATTCTTTTACCTCTCACACAACACTAGAACCAGGGGTCACTCCATGAAATTGATTGCCAGGAGGTCTAGGACCAACAAACGGAAGTACTTTTTCACACAACGCGTGATCCACTTGTGGAACTCTCTGCCACAGGATGTGGTGACAGCCAACAACCTGGATGGCTTTAAGAGGGGTTTGGATGACTTCGATTTTTTTGATTTAAATTGGATTTTTTTTATTTAAATCGGATTTTTTTTTATTTTTATCCACCCTGCTAGTGATTTAAATCGTGATTTAATTCAGTCTGATTTAAATCAAATCCACCCTGGCCGTGGGCCTCCTCCAGCATCAAGGGCAGGGTGCTTCTGAGTACCAGTTGCAGGGGAGTAATGGCAGGAGAGAGGGCACGCCCTCAACTCCTGTCTGTGGCTTCCAGCGGCATCTGGTGTGCCACTGTGTGAAACAGGATGCTGGACTAGATGGGCCTTGGGCCTGATCCAGCAGGGCTGTTCTTATGTTCTTATATGTTCTTATTAACACCTGTTTTCTCAGGATTTTAACTGAATTTAATTTTAAACTGTTTAAATGTTTTTATCCTATGAAAATTTTTTAAACTTTTTACTCTGTGAAATTGTTTTGTTTTTACTATGTTTTATATTTGTTTTAAATTGTGTACACTGCCTGGAACCGTGGCGAAATGGCTTGACTACCAAGCCAAAGGTTGCCGGTTCGAATCCCGGCTGGTATGTTTCCCGAACTATGGGAAACACTTCGATCGGGCAGCAGCAATATAGGAAGATGCTGAAAGGCATTTTCTTATACTGTTCAGGGGGAGACAATGGTAAAACCCCTCTTGTATTCTACCAAAAACAACAACAGAGCTCTGTGGTCGCCAGGAGTCGACACTGACTCAACGACACACTATCCTTTACTTTACAGGGCCTAGAGATACACATATCAGGCGACTGGTAGGTGGGTAGGTAGAGGAAATGCACAAGTTTGAGCGGGAATGTCATGCATAATGGTTTAATGCTGGTTCATGAGTCAGATGGTTCGGTCACTGTTGGTCAATTCCAGTGTAATGACAAACCATGGCCATCACAATTTGATTTCATGCTCACACACTTCCCCCTTCTCCCTCCTTGCATTGTATGATTTTATACCTCACTTTCTGTTTCACACAAACCCTATTTTGCGATAGTGACTGAATTGGATGAATTCTGGGTTGTGCAAACCATTGTTTGCTGTCAAAACAGAACTTGAAATAATCGCTTGAACAAGAATTCTAGTTCCGGTTTGTAGACAAATGGTTTGCACATACTAATATGTGAACAAGCAAATGTGAGCATGCAAACATGAAGCCCATTCACAACAGCCATAAAGCCTGACCTGCGCCACAGACAGTTGTTACAGTGTTAGTGGTGACTTGAAAATTAAGAACATAACATAAGAAAATAAGAACAGCCCTGCTGGATCAGGCCCAAGGCCCATCTAGTCCAGCATCCTGTTTCACATAGTGGCCCACTAGATGCCGCTAGAAGCCACAGGCAGGAGTTGAGGGCATGCCCTCTTTCCTACTCTTACTCCCCTGGAACTGGTAGCTGATTATAGACCTCTCCTCCATGATGTTATCCAAACCTCTCTTAAAGCCATCCAGGTTGCTGACTGTCACCAGATCTTGTGGCAGAGAATTCCACAAGCTGATTTTATGTGGTGTGAAAAAGTACTTCCGTTTGTTGGTCCTAGATTTCCTGGTAATCAATTTCATGGGATGACCCCTGGTTTTAGTGTTATGTGAGAGGGAGAAGAATTTCTCTCTATCCACTTTCTCCATACCATGCATGATTTTATAGACCTTATAGACCTCTATCATGTCTCCCCGCAGTTGTCTGTTTTCTAAACTAAAAAGCCCCAGGTATTGTAGCCTTGCCTCATAAGAAAGGTGCTCTAGGCCTCTGATCATCTTGATTGCCCTCTTATGCACCTTTTCCAGTTCTACAATGTCCTTTTTAGATGTGGTGACCAGAATTGTACACAGTACTCCAGGTGTGGCGGCACCATCGATTTGTATAAGGGTATTAGAATATTAGCGGTTTTATTTTCAATCCCCTTCCTAATCATCCCTAGCATGGAATTGACCATTTTCACAACTGCCGCACATTGAGTCGACACTTTCAACGAGCTGTCCACCACGACCCCAAGATCCCTCTTCTGGTCAGTCTCCAACAGCTCAGATCCCAATGACGTATACTTGGAGATGGGGTTTTTCGTCCCAATGTGCATCACTTTATACTTGCCAACATTGAACCGCATTTGCCATTTTGTTGCCCACTCACCAGTTTGTAGAGATCCTTTTGGAGTGCCTCACAATTTGTTTTGGATTTCACTACCCGGAAGAGTTTGGTATCATCTGCAAATTTGGCCACCTCGCTGCTTACCTCTACTTCTAGATCATCTATAAATAAATTAAAAAGCACTGGTCCCAATACAGATCCCTGGGGGAACCCACTTCTTACTTCCCTCCATTGTGAAAACTCTCCATTTTCCCTGTCCTCTGTTTCCTGTCCTTCAACCAATTAGCAATACACATATATACTTGTCCACTTATCCCATGACTGCTAGGTTTTCTCAGGAGTCTTTGATGAGGAACTTTGTTGAAAGTTTTTTGGAAGTCCTGGTATATATGTCAACTGGATCACCTTGATCCATACACTTGTTTATACCCCAAATAACTCCAAAAGGTTTGTGAGGCAAGATTTACCTTCACAGATGCCAGGCTGGTTCTCTCCCAGCAGGGCCTGTTGTTCTATGTGCTTTACAGTTTTATTCTTGTCGATACTTTCCATCAATTTTCCTGGAACGGACATTAAGCTAACCAGCCTGTAATTTACCGGATCGACCCTGGATCCCTTTTTGAAAATCGGTTACATTTGCTACTTTCCAATCCTCCGGTACAGAGCCTGATTGCAGGGATAAGTAATATATTTTAGCAAGAAGATTGGCAATTTCACATTTGAGTTCTTTGAGGTCTCTTGGATACATGCCATCCAGCCCTGGTGATTTGCTAGTTTTCAGTTTTTCCAGACAGTTTAGAACATCATCTCTTGTCACTTCTATCTGACTCAGTTTTTAGCCTCTATACCCGAAAAGCCTGTTTCAGGAACAGGTATATGCTCAGTATCCTCTGCCGAGAAAACGGACGCCAAGAACTCATTTAGCTTCTCTGCAACCTGCATATCCTCCTTAATAATCCCTTTCATTCCTTCATTGTCTAATGGGCCAACCACCTCCCTGGCAGGTTTCCTGCATCTATTTAAAGAATTTTTTGTTATTCCCCTTGATGTTTTTAGCTAAGTATTCTTCTACATTTAATTGTATGAATATGGCATGATGAAATTATTAATTAACTTTATACACACACACACACACACACACACACACACACACACACAACATTACATTTTGACCTACTAAGATTCCTATCAATATTTTCTATTTTATAGTGGTGCTTACATTTTTTATCGAATTGTAAGTCTAGTAATTGATGTATGGCTGTGAAAATGTGCAAGAAATGAATATTTGACAGAAAATAAGTGACCTAATAATTGGGGATATGCATTGAATTGCTTCGGTGCACATCCAAGGGCTATTGTTACCGAAAGACTTCCATGCAAGCGGCAGCTTGTGCTGCTTGCTTGCACAGAAGTCTTTTGGTAACAATAGCGCTGCAGACCTGCCTGCCTGCTCTTTAGGGAACCCCACGCCAAAACGTTTTGGCACCAGGGAGCCGAAGCATTTCAGCACCTCTCCTAAGAGGCGCCGGAACATTTGTGCTCATCCCTACAAATAATTACTGAACGTTAAATGTTTTAAGAATAAAAAGATATGATTACTATTTTTATTCTTCACGTGTATCCTTTTAGTTTGATCTGTAACCTAACATGTAGGTGATAATTCATTTTCTGCTTTTTATTTAATATTTCTGATTTTTTTCCCTATTCTTAACTCTCTGCACTTTTTTAATTCTTTTGCTTAATGAGAGATATATTTTGTGGCCTGATTCTAGGTGCACCAGCAAACAAGAATGTAAGATAGATTGTACCAACTGCTCTGCTACTTCACTTTCAAAACATTATTTTGCAACATTTTAGGACTTTGTGCCAGTGTATATTTATAGGATTGGGATTCCAGTATCTACCATTTTAAGAAGACTCTTTAGCAGGAACATTTACTGTACTGGTTTTGAATGTGTTAGTTTCACAGCATATTGATGCATAAATACACTTTTCTACCCCTAACCTTTTTTTTAGCAATTTTTAATCTCTCTCTTTCTGGCTGGCATTCCTCCTTAGATAATCTGGCAACAGCTTGGGATGGTAAAAACAGAGCAATGCTTATTTTTCTGTCACTTTCAAGTTTTGTTCAACTTTCAGGTTTCTGCCTTTCAAATGTTTGACATTTTCACTGCTCAAGCCTTTTAAAAATCTAACTTATTTTACAGGCTCTTAATTTTGACCTCCTCTCCTGACTTCAGGTGGACAATAAAACCTATCATGCCTTTTCAACATCTCCTAGATCTCCCCTGTTCCCCAAATCCCATTCCTTGTTGGGGTTTGAGCTCTCCAAGCAGGAACGGAATCATTCCTATATGATCTGGCATGTATCACAGAGACCTGGGCAGGAGAGGCTAGCACTTACATTTACATTTATATACCGCTCTATAGCCGGAGCTCTCTAAGCAGTTTACAATGATTTTTTAGCATATTGCCCCCAACATTCTGGGTACTCATTTTACCGACCTCGGAAGGATGGAAGGCTGAGTCAACCTTGAGCCCCTGGTCAGGATCGAACTTGCAACCTTCTGGTTACAGGGCGGCAGTTTTACCACTGCACCACCAGGGGCTCTTAGGTCCCTGGTGGACCTAAGAGCCCCTGGCTAGTGGTCCGGTTTTGTCCCAGCTTCTCCCAGAGGGTTACTCCATGGTGGGGCAGGTGAGAGGCTGTAGGCGGGGAGGTGGGGTGGCTGTGGGCTATAAGGATACTGTCTTCCTTACCAGGATCCCTGTCAGGGATGTGGGCTATATTGAATGTGTGTACCTAAGTCTCTGGACCAGAGATGGACTGAGACTTCTTCTGGTGTACCGATCACCCCGCTGCCCAGTTGAGTCCCTAACTGAGCTGACAGACCTGATTTCTGAGTTGGCATTGGAGTGGTCCAGATTGTTGTTGGTGTTCATTTTGGGACCAAACCCCAAATGAACATTCAGTGTTCATTTTGGGACCAGGTTATCAGGAACGTCTCAAGAGTTCATAGTGGCCATAGTGGTTCATAGTGGCCTATCCCAGTTGAACTCTGAATCGACACAGGATGCTGGTCACATGCTCGATTTGGTCTTTTGCTCTGAGCAACATGGTGGTCTATGGGTGGGGACTGCTGTCATCTCCCCATTGTCATGGAAGGATCACCATCTTTTCTACCCACATTGCTTCTGCAAATTCATGTCCAGCTGAGTTGTCTAGAGTTGTGAGGGGGCTAGTATGTACCCAATACACTTTGAATAATTATATTATTAGAGGGGGTCTGGTAAATATTATAAATGCTTCTCTGAGGGAGGACAGGATGCCTCCTTGTCTTAAGGAGGCTATTATTAGACCACTTTTGAGGAAAGCTGCACTGGATCCATCAGAGTTAGTTAATTATAGACCTTTTTCTAATCTTTCATGTTTCGGCAAGGAGATTGAGCAGGTGGTGGTCTCTCAGCTCCAGACAGTTTTGGATGATGCAGATTACCATGACCCATTTCAGACTGGGCTATGAGGTTGACAATGCCTTGGTTGGCCTGATGGATGATCTCCAACTGTCTATTGGCAGAGGGAATGTGACTCTGCTGATCCTTTTGGATCTTTCTGTAACTTTCGATACCATCAACCATGGTATCCTTATGGACTGCCTGAAGGAGGTGGGATTGGGTGCCACTGTTTTATGGTGGTTCTGCTCCTACCTCTCTGGTAGATTCCTGATGGTGCCACTTGGAGAATGTTGTAATGCAAAGCAAGAACTAAAGTGTGGAGTTCCACAAGGCTTCATACCGTCTCCACTTTTCTTTAACATCTACATGAAATTGCTGGGAAAGAGCATCAGGAGGTTTGGTGCAGTTTGTTATCAATATGCTGATGACACCCAGATCTACTTCTCCATGTCGACCTCATCAGGAAATGGCATATCTTTCCTAAATGCCTGCCTGGAGGCAGTAATGGGCTGGATGAGGGATAAAAAACTGAAGTTGAATCCACATAAGACGGAGGTACTGACTGTGGGGGGCCAGGACCTGGGAGATGGTTTAGATCAGGGATTCTCAACATTGGGTCCCCAGATGTTGTTGGACTTCAGCTCTCATAATCCCTAGCCCCAGTGGCCTTAGGTATTCTGAGTGTAGATTCTTTGATAGCAAATTAGAGTGGATTAATGGTGTTTCATTGAAAATCTCATTTGCTATCATAGAATCTACACTCAGAATACCTCAGAAACAACAGAACCCTGTACGCCATGGGTTAGAAACCCATGGGGGTGGTTGGCACCCTATGTGCACTACACCACCACTCGCTCTGGGCCACCCCAGCACCCCCCAAGTGCACTTATGGGGCTGCTGAAAGCTCCATTATACCTTATGAGGAAAAACTTTAAAGACGCGTAAACTTCAACAATTCACCAAAAATCAGCCCTCTGCCCAAATCCTTTGAAAAAATTCAGATAGCTTCCTTGCCCCTACCTGGCACTACCACCAACCCCACACTGCTCTAGGCCACCCCTTTCCCCCTGATGTGAAGCGATACACCCTCCATTATACCTAATGGGGGAAAACCTTAAAGACGCGTAAACTTCAACAATTCACCAAAAATCAGCCCTCTGCCCAAATCCTTTGAAAAAATTCAGGTAGCTTCCTTGCCCCTACCTGGCACTACCACAAACCCCACACTGCTCTAGGCCACCCCTTTGCCCCCGATGTGAAGCTATACATTTGCTGACGCCTCCATGCTTCTTTATGGAGAAAAACCTTAAAGACACGTAAACTTCAAAAATCACTTAAAAATCAGCCCTTTGCCCAATTCCTTTCAAATAATTCTGATAGCTTCCTTGCCAACCCTAGGAACTGCCACCCACCACACTCCACTCTACGACACCCCTTTCCCCCCAACCTGAAGCTATACATTTGCTGCAATCCTAATTATTCTCTATGAGGAATTCAAAAATACTTTAACAATTCACCAATAATCAGAGGAGTGTCCAATTGCCTTGGGGTTTTGTGGGTGGTAGGCACCCCTGTCTGTCTACCACCCACCCCGCTTTTGTGCCCCTAGGTGCTCCACAATAGGGGATATGGACTGGTTTGGGTTCCATTATGCTCTATGAGAAAAATAATTAAAAATATTTCAAATATTCATAAAATATCATAGGGATGTCTTATTGGTTTGGGGTTTGCATGACTGTTGGCACCCATGGGTGCTCCACAATAAGGAATAATGGGCTGGTTCGAGTCCCATTATATCCTATGAGAAAAAAATAAAAATAATTTTCAAAAATTCATAAAAAATCGTACGTGTGTCCAAGTGCTTTGGGGTTTGGGTGACAGGTACCCCTGGGTGCCAGCTACCATCCTACCAATTTTTGGGTGTCCGAACCGGTTTGAACCGGTTCAGATTCGAACCGAACCGGGGTGATTCAAACAAAACCAAAACCGAACCACCCCCTCCTGGTTCAAACCCGGTTCGAATTTGAACCAAACCGGGTGAACCGGTTTTGTGCACATCCCTATTGGGTAGGTATGACTAGGAAAGATGAGTGAGCAACCAAGGCTTTTCCTACTCCTGGTCATATTGGTCTATCACCTCCTTGAGCCAGACTGATGTGACCAGGAAGAGGACGAAACAACCTGCCCCACTTTGCCTGTTCACTCCTCATCCTGGTTGTGTGGGTTCATCTTCTGGCTCAGGTGCTGTGGCGAGCTGGTGCCTGGCACTGATTAAGACTTGGTGTTGAAGATTTGCCTTTTTCCTTTTGAACAGTTTCCATGGCAAAGTTGCCTATAGAAACTTGAGAAAGAAGGAAAAAAGTGTTTGGGATATTTACAGATTAACATCTAGATTAAATTACTCACCAGGAGTCAAAGTTACTAGTACCATTTTATCTCTCTAAACTATTTATGTAAATATCAATATTTTCTATACTTGAGAAATGCATCAGTGCCTTTGTGACACTGGCATTCCTTACATCAGAAAAATAAGATAGATACCAGCAACTGCCACTGGAGGGATGCTGTGCTGGGAATGGAAAGGGCCAGTTGCTCATCCGTGCTGACTGAACAAAGAGTGGTTATTCTCTTTATTTAGCACAGAAAGAGCAACTGGCCCTATCCATCCCCAACACAGCATCCCTCTGTGTTGGTGATTATTGCTGGTGTTTATCTTATGTTATTTTTTAGATTGTGAGGTCTTTGGGGACAGGGAGCCATTTTTTAATAGCTATCTATCTATATACCGCTTTGAGAACTTCTGTTGAAAAGTGGCATATAAATATTCCTCATTGTCAGTGTCAGTTCCAGTCTATTTGCTTGCTTATCAACCAATGCAACTCACAGTAAGGAAGGTATATACCTATTCCATTTCCAATGAGAGTAGCATCACAATTGTGATCATGCACTGCTTAGTAGGCATGGAACAGCTCCGCCTCCGTAAGTAGTGCAGGTGTGCTATTGAATGCACATGTGCCTCTCTCTTAGATGGATGGATCTCTGTGCAGTATTTCAGACATTGTATTAAAGCAAAATACCATTTGGGTAAAATGGGATTGGTTTGAGGCATATTATGGTCTAAAATATATATTGCTTAGTACAGCTTTAGAATGTGAATATTCAGAGATCTGGTCTTTAAACTCTGAACAGTTTTAATAGCATTTTACCAAAATGAATTGTTAGTTTCAATGTTCTTATAAGTTGGAGTGGTACCTTTTAAAGAGTTCAGAATAGCAAATAGTCTTGCAGTTTACTTGAGATGCTAATGGAACCTGAAAGCTTTTAAAGTGACAAAAATTGCCAGGTTTGATTCATAGATTTATTTTTGTTGCATACAGACATATTGCTGACAGATTCTTCTATGTGCAGCTTTCTCTGAAAATTATTGTATTGTGTTATCCAAGTGAAAGACCATTAGGCTTGTTTCAAATATGACATCTGTTTTGAGGATTAGAGACATGTACAGCAGTAAAAATGCAATTTTTTCATCTTCTTTTTTCTTTCTCTCTTGTATGCAGTGGCAGCTTGTAGCCTATTTCTGTTTGAGGTAACTTGCAATGTGCTGCCGCCCTCCTGGACAGCTCTGGTGCTGAAATTGTCCTGCCTCCCATCTCACTGGCCCCACTTCCAGCTGCCGAACTCTTCACTTCTGAGCTAAAAGCCTGTTGCTGATAACTGCCTTTCTTCTTACTAGCGTCTTTGGCTGTGGAGTGCAAACCTCTGTTCTCTGACAGGCATCCATCATTGCTGACCAGTTTCTCTCACTCACTGCTGCTCTAGCTAATGCTGTTCTCCCTCTCCCCATCAGCATTGTGCAGTTTCTCTCCTCCTGAAATGGAGGTGACAAAGTGGATATGTTTGCTAGAGAGCTAGAAATAGAGTTGGAAAAGTGGTGAATGTTTGAGAACAGCCAGAAATACTGGATCCTGACCAGAATACAGAGTGCTGCATGCTGCTGCCGAAAAGATGAATTAAGGGAAGAGAGGCAGCAATCAGCACTGAGGAATGGTGAGTCTGATGGATGAAAGGTGAGGCCAGTGAGGTGGGGTGGGTGGAGTACAGAGTGCAGAATACATTAAAGCATCTTGGAACTGAACTCTGAGTACCATCACTTGAGCAAGTGACCAACCCATGTAGGCTCTATTCAAACACTCACCAAGCTATGGTTTTCATGCATTGACAGGTACACATTTACATGCATACTGTTAAAATGTGATACAGGCACTCTATACAGAGATTTTTGTATGTTAAGACAAAATTTGTACAATCTCCCACCCGCAAAAAGTTAAAAATAGCATATATTGTGTGTGCATACAGGTAAAATGATTACATGTGAATATATAATTCAGGGTTCATTTGTAGATATCATAGTATGACATTTACCAGTGTGATACATAGTCTCAATGGAAAAAATGATACACACAGTTTTACAGAAGAACGCAAGACTTGAAACAAACCGAAGCAATGGGCACTATTTTTTGAGTGGGGTCTGCAGCCACTGAGAGGGCTCGTTCTGTAGGGAGCGAGAGCAAGGGCAGTGGCCACAGCCACCCTGGCAGGGTGTGGGGGCAGGAGGGAGAGAGAGAAAGCAGGATTGGAGGGAGACAGAGCCTGCACAAGTGCTATGGCCACAGCGGTGGCATGATGTGGGATAGAGAGCATGATGGCCAAATGAGGGGGAAAGAATGAGAGAGGGGGCATGTGGAGGCAAGAGAAGGAGAAAAAGAGAAAGTGTGCACAGTGGATGGTACACTCTTGCAGAATGGTAGCAAGAGTGTATGTGTGGTGGCCGAGGGGACTATAGGAGGCAGGGAGAGGGGAGAGGAGAGACATATCAGGGGCCACCACTCCAGTCTGTTTGGGCCACCAGTAGCTCATGAGCCATGCAGTGAACTACAGGGATCCCAAAACAGAAACACTCTGGGAATTGGAGACTGTACTCAACTATTGGATGTTGACTGTGATGCAGGTTCTCCATGCAAATGCTCTTACATGGAAATCAAGATTTGTGTACCCTTTTTGTCTTTCTTCCTGAGGAGGAAAAAGTAGTCTAATTCCATATATACAGACTTCTGTGTCTTATGTTAAATCTATTAGGGATAGAAGGGCCATAACTACTTAATCAGTACTCAGAGTGCTGCTACCTGACAGGCACCATCCCATAATTTACTCTGTTAAAGTATTCCCATTGCAAACTTAACTTGTTTGCTGTAAAATAAAATAAAATAAAAACATAAACATTTTATCTTCATGTCACAATTATTTCTGTTTACTAGATCTCAGAGTATAAAAATGCTAGTTATGACATTATGTAAATTATATTAATCTACAACGTGTGTGTATAGCACAGTGTGCAAAATACCACTTAGATTCAAGTCTAAAAAAAATTCTGTTTGGCTCCGACTCTTTTCCTTTCCATTATTTCAATAGTACTCATCCCTTTAAGTGCTCTGTGTGTCAGGCTCCAAGATCTTCTACGTAAGATGATCTCTGTTTTGTATAAATGTGTTGTCTGCTGACCGAGAGAACGCTTGCATTAGCTACATTGATCAATCCACATCACTTCCTATCATATTGTAGACAATTAATACTTGGATGTAAAGACTCCCTAGTGCACTTGGTTAGAACTAGATCACTTTACGCAGAACCGCAGGAGTTCTACACAAAAGGAAAGCCTGGGAAAGATAAAGAGAAAGAGAAAGCTAACGAAAGAAAGAGAAGAAGTACAAGGAAATTGCATTCATGGATCAAGTTAATTTGTATTTCAGTAGCTGGGCTTTCTGCCAGATACCTTCTGATACAGCATTGCTTCTTGAAATAGCATAGAGAAGTTCATGTTGTGTATGGTTTTTATTATTTAACATGTCTCAGAACAAAAAAACAAAATGTTTTAGAATTAATTTGCTTTTTAATGATATAGACTGGCTGACATCCAGAGTAGCACTGCATATACCAAACCATTCAATGTGTGCTGGAAAGTTTTTAAAGACTGATAAAGACTGGGGAGGTGTAATTTTTGCTGATCCAAACAGTTGTTTGTTTCACTATTGGATATTAATTGCTTGTTTTCTGGCTTGTATAATGAACAGCAGCATTAATGGCTATAGACAAGAGTATCTGGATTCTGATTCTGTCTGCTACAGTCCTGAAGTTTGTCCTTGATCATATCATATCATATCATATCATATCATATCAGTTCCCTGAAAGCATTTAATATCTCTCTTACACTGAGATTGCAGTCTCTTTAGGAAAAGTGTGTCTGTGTGGGGTGTGGGGTAAATGTCTGTGTGCTATTGTGATTCAAGGAAATTGCAGTTAATTTGAGGTATTTTGAATTACTATTGTTTAACCTCAATTCTTCTTCTTTTATAATTCACATTACATACAATAAGATTAATATTAGCTTAGTTGAGACCATATCGTATTACTGCCGTTCTCATGCTGCCATGTCATACTCTGCCATGGGGATATTAGGTTCTATAGCTTGTTGTTGCCACTTTCACATGTGAGTGGGCATAGAATTGGCAGTCCAACATAAGAAGTAATATCTAATCCATATTTCTTGTCCTTTTAAAATTCATAGCAAATATGTCAACAGTTTTGTGCTATTTTGTGGGGTTCTTTTCCTTTCAGTGGGATTTTGGCTTATTTTTAGCAGGACATCACAACAGTGGCCACTTTTTCTTCAGCAGTGAATACTGAAGTGTTCAAATTTCCTCTTTCATCTTTATAGTTGAATGTTTATGTGAAATGGGAACAGGATAGCAGATACACCAAACACTTTTCCTTCCCACACTTCTGCAAATGTATTTCCGGCTACTGTAAGTGGATGGTATTTGTGAGCGTTTTAAGTACACCTACATTTATTTTGGAACACAATTAACGTTGGTAATAAGCCTGTGAGAAAAGATGTTTCTGGTCATTTTCACCATAATTTCCTCTTGAATGATGTGATAATGCTTATGCTACCTTAATCTTTCATTAGTTCTTTGTAAATATTTGGGAATGGTGAGAAACCTCTCTAGAGCACATTGTGCAAATATGTGCCAGTGTACATTTGAAAGACAAGATAAATTGTGGCATGAGTTGGTGTTTTGTGTATTTTAAATTTATTAAATTAATTTAGCCCAGTGTGTTGATCAAAGGTAGGTGCAGAATTCTCACCTCCACCATTTTGTGCGTTGTTGTTCCTTCCACACTCCACTCCTTCACCAGATCAGGAATATGTAATTATATACATATAATTTTGCTCATATTAGGCATATATATTTGTATAGGCAGTTGTTATATTCCAAGGGTGTTTGGGGCCATGGGAGCTCCAGTGCTGATCTTTAGCTTTCCCATTTGGGTCAACTTGCCCATCCATTTTAATGGAAGGAATCAGTTCATGCACACATCCCTTTGGATGAGACTCCCTCTGTTAAAATTACACATCATATGTGCAATTATGTATGTAAATACAGATCTCTGGATCAGAGTAATAGTATTTGGGGTGTGTGAATAAATGGGTGAGATATTTATATATTTGCATATGAATATGTGACAGGGTTCCTTTGTGATTCCTTTGTCGATGTGATGTTAAAGTACCTACCAATGGCATACTACTACTACTGCTACTATTACTATAAATATTTATATACACTCTTCAACCAAAGTTCCCAAAGCGGTTTACATAGAAATAATACATAAGATGGCCCCCTGTCCCCAAAGGGCTCACAATCTAAAGAAACATGGCAGATACAAGCAACAGCCACTGCAGGGATGCTGTGCTTGGATTGGATAGGACCAGTTGCTAAATATAAGAGAATCACCACTTTAAAAGGTGTCTCTCTCCTCATTTAGCAGGGGTAACTGCTACAAGCTGAGTATCTAAGGAAAACATAAGTGTAGTTTGGCATAAAGTAAAGGTACAGGAGAACCTTGTCGTTGGGGTTCTGTTCCTTGCCTATTACTGTGAGGAATGGAACTGTCTAGGGGTATTAGGTCTAGGGGGATTAGGCATTAGGTCTAGGGGGAAAGGGGGGAAAGTTCCAGGGTGGAGGGAAAATGTTTTTAAAGCCCCTAAACATTCCCCCAAATGGGCCAGAATGTACCCTAGCATGCTTCACTTGTCCTCCATGTGCTTAGGAATACCCACCAAAGGATGGATTGCCCCCCAAAACTGCAAAAATTCACAGGAAAAGGTCCATTTTTTCCAGAAATGAGCCACAAAATGGCTCCTCCTGTCTCTTTCTGGCTTCCTAGAGACAAAATGGCAGCCGGAAGTAACTTCTGCGGTTACTTCTGGCGCTCTAGGAACTGCAGATACTTGGGTTTTAACCCATTAGTATCCGTGGATGCTGGAAACAGGTGTCAATAAGGCACTCTGTGGATACGCAGAATCACAAATAGTGAGGTTCTCCTATACTGAAACAAACAAACTTGCAGGTATCTTCAAAGAAATTTAAAAAGATTCAGAGAGGCTATACTCAGTTATAGGGTGGTGACTGGGTTTCAGAAGTTCTCTCTAAACATGTAGCTGATTTATTGTCCCTCAAAGCTTTGCAAGGGCTTGAGCTGCTTTCAAGATTTAGGAACCACTTGAGCAAAAGTCATATGCAGCTTCCTAAATTTATAATTATTCCCTCTTGTTTATATAATTATACCTGAAATGCATTCTTAAGGCAGACATGCAGACATTTTGAAGATTAGGTTCTAAGTCGGTGTCTTAGAGTATTGTGATTGACTGTAGAGGAAGCCCTTGCTGTGATCCTTGCTGAACTGTGAGGCTCGCTCATGGGCCTTGGACAAATTTCTCAGCCTAACATTTACTTGTATCTTTCCTGGTTATATTGTGTAGGTTTGGTCACCATGGGTGGAAATGTTTGTCACATTTATATGCTGCCCTATATAAAATCTCAGGGTGGTTTAAAATTTAAATTTACAGATCACTGTAAAGCTAAAATGGCAGTCTGTTTCCTTGAAGGAAGATCTGAATAAAAATTTATCTAGAAAAGGAATATTACAAGAAAGGAATGTTTTAAATACAGACTGGATCCAAAGCATCATATACACTGTTCTTTTCCCACTTGTGCATTTATAGCTTCTTTCAGACACAATCTGTATACCCATTGTCCCCTCCCCAAAGTCAGGGCCTCTTCAGAACAGCATCCTATGAAGCTGCCTCAGGAAGAGAAAAATGCGCACTTCCATGTGTGTGCATGTGTATGTGTTTAAGCACTGCACACACATGCCCAGGCCTGTCTGAGTCTCAGCCAGTTCACTTTATAATATGTTACTTTTAATGTATTGGCCAATAGCTATTTATATACAACTTAGTTGAGCCAGAGTGTTACAGTTTTGGTGGGCAAAGCTGATTCTTTAGAAAACAAAAACAAAAAACCAGCGAAACAACAAAAATGTGCTTTGTTTGTTTCTGAAGGTACGACAGAGCGGGTGTGTTTGATCCAGGGAACAGTGGAAGCACTAAATGCAGTTCATGGCTTCATTGCTGAAAAGATTCGAGAAATGCCTCAAAATGTGGCCAAGACAGAACCAGTTAGCATTCTACAGCCTCAGACAACCGTCAATCCGGATCGCATCAAACAAGTGAGTTTGTGTTGAGAAGGGAATAAGCTGCTTTTGTATAAGTTATTTCAAAGACGCCCTATGAGATTAACAAGCATTCATATTAAATACATTATGCAATGATGTAATAAGGTTTTTAGCACTTCCAACTAATTACTCTCACTCATTGTATTAAAAATGACTAACTTTTAAGGTAGCTATTCATCCCTCCTATTGAAATTATCTCCTAGTTTTGGCATCGCTTGCAGGAAAACTTGTGAACTGCCCTCTCTAGATGATGTTAGAATTTTAAGCATTTTCCATCCATCCACTCTGAAAGTGATCTTGTATAGTCCTTTTATTTTGACAGTTTTCCCTTCTCTGAGGTTTTCTGATCAATTGTCTTTAGTGAAGACATCTTATACATTCCCCCAGTATTGATCTTCTATTACATATTTATCTAGTAAGCTCATTGCTAGATGAGAGCGTATTTTTCTTGTTCATTTGCAATAAGCCTTGAACCTTGGCTGGTAAAATATGGTTTCTCGAAATGTGGAGGGTAGGCCCTTCCTTAGAAGTGGGAGCACAAACTTCTAGGGGTGAAGGATCTGTAGACAGATGAAGCCTTCCTCATCTCAGCAGCCTGGGTGGGCAGAAATGTTCTTAGCAAGGGACGCTCACATATGCATTGAGTTTGTGGAAATAACTGCCATGAAACTTGCCAGAGCCCACATTCTTCGCCCCCCAACCTGATTTGAAAAGAAGGAAGCTCAAGAAGAGCTCCTTTCAACTGACAGTTCCATCTCTCTAGCTTAGAAGGAGGATCATAGATGTACATTTCTATTCTCCTACCCTTGTATGCAGCAGCAGAATATATACAACTGTGCATTAAAATCTCCACACATGTGGAGTAGATAAAGGCCACAAGGTGAAGAAAAATCAGGACCAACTTCAAAAGTGGGGGGGTGGTACTTTCATACATGAAAACAATTCCCAGGTGCATGTTGCTACACAGCTTAAATCTAAAGTCTACAAACAAACTTTCAACTATTATAGGAACTCTGCCAGAAAGCTGAACATGAAGTACTCAGGTCGGAATTTATAATTCAAACAATGTAAAACTTTTTCAGTCTATGATTCAGCCTTAAAACAGGCATTATGATGAAATGGCTGACATGTTATACAGTGTAACGCAGGCAGTGCAGACCTGTCTGCAGTGCTGCCAGTCTCTCACACATGGTGATGTTGCTGCGCAAGAAGACTGTTCTGGTAAAGCTCACCTTATATAAATAAGAACACTCCACAGGATCAGGCCAAAGGCCTATCTATTCCAGCATCCTCTTTCCCACAGTGGCCTGTGCAAAAGCTAAGGGCATGTCCCGCTTTATACCTTCAACGGATGTCATAAAAATGCAAATGTTGTTGTTGATATGGCGTAACTCTGTAACCCACATTGGCCAGCCTTGTCAACCATGGCAAACAAGTACACAGAAGTATTTACTGTTGGAAGAGCATCCATTATGCTTTGCTCTCCCCTCCTCCTGTTCTCTTGCTTGATCTTCACACTTACTTGCTTTTCTGTCCTTGCTGGTAGGAAAGGGGGGATGGAACCCATATTTATAGGCAGTTATGACTGGTCATGGGACTTATAATTTTGAAAGGTCAAAAGTGCAATGACTTTGCAAGAAGGCCAAGGTCAATAAGATGTTCCTTCCTCTTGAGAACAGATGCTAATGACTTTTTTTTGTATCAAGGGGTGACATGGGTCTCAGATAAAATTGTTAGGTGTTAAAGAGTAGTCATTGCTAGGTGAGATGGTTCCAAAGTTGCCATTATGGTGAACGTTGAATGTACCCTGACCAATAAGTCACCTACAAAACCAATTGAGGGGTTACACAAAGGGCAGTCATTGCTAGGTGCCAAGAGGTTAAAAAAAAGCAGAACATATTTGCCATTATGGTGAACTTTGAATACACCCATAAGTCAACCAAATAAAACTTGCAAAGGCAAACGAAGTCCTAGAATAATATATTTCACTAAGATAGTGGGTGTTTTGCAAGTCAACTAACTCCAGGTTACAACTGTAACCCTAATGGGGCACACTTGTACCCCAGCAGTTTTGTTTTGTTTTTTCATGGAGGCAAAACCATTTATGGTAAAGACCTGCTCTTTGCCGGTTTTATTTACTGGGGTGTCACTGTCCATGTCCTAAATGTACAACATGAACCAACAATTAATGTGTTGAGCTTCTAAGTAAAGTAAAGTTGTGCTGTTGACTCCTGGCGATCACAGAACCATGTGGAGGGGTTTACTATTGCCATCTGCCATGCAGTATAAGATGGTGCCTTTCAGCATCTTCCTATATCGCTGCTGCCCGATATAGGTGTTTCCCATAGTCTGAGAAACATACCAGCGGGGATTCAAACCAGCACCCTCTTGCTCCCTAGGTAAGTTGCTTCCCCGGGGTACAGAAATACCCAATGACACCTAGTGAGGGTTAAAGCCATCCAAGCTAGTGGCCATCACCACATCCCATGGCAGAATATTTCATGGATTAGTTATGTGCTGCATGAAAAAGTACTTCATCTTGTCAGTCCTAAATTTCCCGAACATCAGTTTCATGGGACGACCCCTGGTTTTAATGTTGTGAGAGAGGGAGAAAAATTTCACACTCTCCACTCCATGCATAATTTTATGCACCTCTATCATGTATGCCTGCAGTCGCGTATTTTGCAGACTAAAAAGCTCCAGATGCTGTAGCCTTGCCTCATAAGGAAGGTGGTCTAGTTGCAGCTGTGTAAGAGGACTTTGCACAGCTGCAGATCCTGTGGTGTTAGCATTGGGAATAATGCAAACGACATTTGATCACACAAGGGTGAGCCATACTTGAACAGCCCTCTTGTGCAGCAGCCATATGGGCAGGTCTCACAACCATGTTGTGCTGAGGATCAAGTCAGCCAATGTTGTTTTTTAAATCAGGCTCCTTTTAAAATATGATCTAAAAGAATTCAAGTATTTGAAATGCATAGTCTGTCTTCCTGTATTCTGCTATCTAAGGTTCAAGTACTGAAGAAAGACATGGAGAAGAACTGCTGCTTTCCACTCTTTTAAAAACTGCCAAGGGTGCATAAAATAAAGTTTTACATAAATTGGCTGCTTTAATTTTCTCTAAGTACACATTTATGTTTCTCACTTCTCTCAATGATCTGTTCACTTCAGAGTTAAAAATCTTGCTATTTTCTAAATCAAACTATTTTTTTACATTCAAGCTAAATATTCTCCATTATCTGAACCTTTTCTTTTTAACAGTTCTGAGTTGTATATCTGTACCAAAAAACCCTGAAACCATCGAGTTGGTCATTATTCTGTTATTTCTAACTCTATAAATACTATTTTTAAAAAAACAGCTGCATCCAAATAAATAAAATGTATTGCATCGATATGACTAGTACTTGCTTTATTTTTGCACTGTGTTTCCTAACATTTCAGACTACAAATAAAAGTGGTAGTAGTTGTCACATAATCCTCTGCTTTGTGCTGTTATAACTACTCAATTCTCAGGGATGATTGCTGGTGGAAGCTGTATTACTTTGGCATTTGCCTTTGCACTGCAGTTTCTACTGCTCTTCTATATATTATTATTTAACCATATCTCTTGAGAAAGAAGAGCATTTTGAATAATAGGAAATGATTTTTGCTCTGTGTGTTTTATACCATTATGTGGTTTCTGTTAATTTTCCAGGAGGTCATCACTCAGTCAGTCATCCCAGAAAGTGTTGCATTTGTCTTTGCAGTTCCCTTGATATTAAGAGAACAATGAAACAAGACTATTTTCTAAGGAATTATGTCATAATTCCTTAAATGGAAGATACCAACATTGCATAAAGGTAGTCTTTTGCCTGTGGGGAGAAATTTGTATATCTATTTCCACAACAGTTACCCTAAAAGAGCATCTTCTGTTAGTCTCCATTTCATTGTCCTTTGTTCCCCATACTCTCTCAGTAGCTGTTTATCCTTTGCAACAGCTTAAAAACCACGAGTAAATCTACTCATCTTGACAAATTTGGTTTAAAATCATGAGATATATATGATAAAAACTGGGCTTTTTTGTCCTGTCACTTCAGAGGTTTTTTCCCCCATATGTAGCTTTTTCTTTAGCAGAAATGATTAAAATATGAAAGTAGGTTTAAAGGTTCGAGACTAGAAGCATAGTTTAACCTACATCAGGAAGGTAAGAGAGCTGCAAATATTTGAATCCATTATCTCAAAGCCAATTTTATAATCATTTAAGAAATAAAATACTGCTAAAAATGGTCCTTTTAATCTGAAGGAGTGACATTACTTTTCTCTACCTAGAGATATTAAGATTATTCTTCAGGATGTCTAGACTCCTGATACCTGGGATAATCATGGAGGAAAGTGTGTTATGTGTTCCAAACGAACCCCTACTTTTAAGGTTTCTCCAGGTGATGTAAAAGAAGTAGTGCTGATTTCATTCTCTATGAGGTTGTCTTAGACATATGGTAGACCATATAGGGAAAGTTGAACGTTGGTATATTAATTTAGATTTGTGTCTGTTCTCATTCAAAATATCCTATGACTTTACAGAGCTTATTTAAGTGTCTGCTTATACAGTAAATGAGTAGTCATCTGCCAGTACCTACTAGTACCATTCAAAAATCAGGAGGGGATCAATTTTCTGCATAGCAGTAAGGAAGTGTATATCTTATAGTCTGTCTATCAGGTGATCAAGAAGTATCTTCCTGTATTTTCTAATAATGTAAATATTTTGTAAGAATGTTGTGCATTATCGAAAGCTAAGCATTAGGCAGCTGGGGAGTTGCAGAGGCTCAGCAGAAACCACCACAAAATGTTTATAAGGAATCTAATAATACTGAGTTGAGTTTATATCCCCCATTGTACCACTTTTCCAGGGCAATAATGATATATGCTAATGTGATGAATGATCACTCTGAGATGATGCACAGATTCAGGGAGGAGAAAGAGCAATTTTTCAGATCTAAATGTAAGTTTACTTGAGGTAGATTCAGACAGCATCTTTCTCACCATTTGCATTTTGTTCAGCATGTATTTTACCATCTGAAAGATTCACTTTTTTAAACTGCAGCAGCTGATAAGCTACCACAGCAACAGTAAAGTATTGGTAGTTGTGGGGCAAGAACAGCATAGGCCTTCCTTGACATATTTGAATCTACTTTTGTGTGAGCTGAATCTGCTCCTAATACTGAAATGTTTTGTCCTACTTTCAAAATCATATTATTGGAGAGAGATAAAACATATTTATGCCTTGAATATATATTAATATGCCCTTTTCCATACTGTTCCTTTCCTTTCCTTGAGCTAAAATATGGAGAACAATGAAAGAACAAATAGTGCTGCAGCAAATATATTTAGTAAAGAGTAGTCTGCTGCAATGTTTCCATAACTTAAAAACTCTATAGTAGAAAATTCTGACTAGTTCTTTACTATAACTTTGCTAGAAGGCAGTTAATAATTACTGGAGAGCTTCACCGACAGCATGAATGTTTCAATGTTAAAAAATGAAGTAAATTCAAATAACTCCCTAGTAATAGGGAGGAGAGCTGGTCTTGTGGTAGCAAGCATGACTTGCCCCCATAGCTAAGCAGGGTCTGACCTGGTTGCATATGACTGGGAGACTTGATGTGTGAGCACTGCAAGATATTCCCCTCAGGGGATGAAGCCGCTCTGGAAAGAGCAGAAGGTTTCAAGTTCCCTCCCTGGCTTCTCCAAGATAGGGCTGAGAGAGATTCCTGCCTGCAACCTTGGAGACGCCGCTGCCAGTCTGTAAAGACAATACTGTGCTAGATAGACCAATGGTCTGACTCAGTATATGGCAGTTTCCTATGTTCCTATGTTTCCGAAATTAATCTTATGATATCTAATAGCTTTATATATTGAATTTTCAGAAGCTTGATCATCTTTAAATGCAACCATTTGCTTAATGCACAACGTTGCCTGACATCCAAACTAAGGAAGCACTGGTGCAGCAAACACACAGCATGTGCTTCAGGGGAGCACAACTGTCAAGGATGCATTTCAAAGAGTCAGAGTGGCCTTTGGAGGGAAGTGGAGATGGACAACAATCACCCTTTCCCCAAAGCATGTGCTGTGCATTCACTGGATGTAGTCTGGATATCAGCCCCTGCTTTTAAAAGGTTTTGTTTCTTCTCTGTTCATAGTAATTCAGAGTTTCCGACTTACTTCCAGTGTTTTAAAATATACAGTTTCGTTGAGCTCTTAATGAAGCAGTAAGTAAAGTTGTGCCATCGAGTTGGTGTCGACTCCTGGAGCCCACAGAACCCTGTGGTTGTCTTTGGTAGAATACAGGAGGGGTTTACCATTGCCATCTCGCGTGCAGTATGAGATGATGCTTTTCAGCATCTTCCTATAGCGCTAAATTTCTAAGTTCTTGTTTTAAACAAATAAGTACTTATCTCTTGAAAAATCATTTTTGAATTTGTAGAAAACAGACTAAATAAATATTATTTTTTGAGTGAGCGTGTGAAGTCTCACATATGGGTGAAAGTTTAGACCTAGATAAGACCTTTCTAGAAAGTAGTGACCCTTAGGGCTCAAAAGGAGTGGTCTTTATTTAACCAACAGCCTTTTGCTAGTCAGCATGGACTTCAAGGTGAGAAGGGACTATCTGTCAGTCCTCAGTACTTTCCATGGTAGTTAGAAGTTAGAGATTCTACCTGCCCATCCTCGTTGGAGTGTAAATGACCAATATATTTTGTTCTTCTTTGAGGCTCATTTTATATCAATCAGCCAGGGTTTTATGAGTTGTAGGATTTCTTCCCTTGTCAATGAGTTCTTCCACAGTAATCTGCCCACCCCCCACCCCCGGCATATTGACACAATTTGGTATTGACACAATATTCCTGAGAATCCAGAAGATATCTCCCCTGAACCACTGCATTCCTGTTTTGCCCACTTATTCCGATTCTTTAAATCATTTATTTGCATTGATTTGTGGAGCTTCCTCCACAGTTGTATTACAGTCCTGAAAGTTAAATTATGTAGAGATATTGTCTTACCTGGTTCGAAAGTGTGATCTATGAGATGGCTAATAGTCCCTGTTGTCCCCATCACTTGATCAACATTCATGCCTCTCTTCTTCCTGCCCATCCCTCTGTTGTTGCTGGTTATACAGTTTATCATTTCAGACTGTCTATGCATCTGCCTTCCTCCTGTGATGCCCAGTTTATCCGTTTGATTTTGCAAACCAGCCACAGTTTCTGCTAAGAACACATTAAAATTCTGCTAAGAACACATTAAACAGTTTGCTCATTAAGAAGTTGTCTGATGACAGGAAGGATGACCAGTTGGGAAAAGACAGGAAAACATCTATTAAAGATTATTGCTTTTAAGCAACAATGTGTGATGTGCTCCACCCCCAAAGTGAACTTCATAAAGACCCACTTAAATACCTAGGGCAGGCTTCCCCAACCTGCGGCCCTCCAGATGTTGCCGAACTACAATTCTCATCACCCCCCCAGCTACAACTTATTGTGGCTGGGATGATGGGAATTGTAGTCCAGCAACATCTGGAGGACCTCAGGTTGGGGAAGTCTGACCTAGGGGGTATTAGGTATAATAGGGACCGTGTGTTATGGAGTTGGAAGGGGCAAGCAAGATCCTTCTGATTTTCGTTGTGGATCATTGGCCAAGGCGGACCCGCTTCAGCTGAAGTTATTTTATAAGGACTGCAGTCTTGATGTTTGCATGGGAAGCAGAGCATCATTTGAGTCACCTAACAACTTGACTTTCAGCTTCTGTGCATCAAAGCTTTAATTCACAGGCCCAGAAGCCCCCATCTGCACTCTGTATTATATGGGGAAATATCTAGCTAAGATCCAAGAGTCTCTCTTTAAAAAAAAAAAAAAGCAATAACTGTATAGGCATAAAATGTGATATCCAAGGACAGATTTTATTAGCCTGACTTAGGCACAAGCTACAGGGATTCCTCAGGACAAGTTTGGAAATGAGTGAACTTAATAAGGGCCCTAAACAGCAGAATCCAAGAGACAATGTGAATCCTAAGTTACTGACACTATTAAGGAACAGGGATATGAGATAACTTGATAGAGGGGGATGTGCTGGAAAATAAGGCATTACCAGTATACTATATAGGGAATAATATGGATTCCCCTACTTGCCAATGGTGATTTCTCTACTGTGTATTATATATACATCCCCTACTTGCCAATGGTGATTTCTCTACTGTGTATTATATATACATGTTGTATCTGTTTTCCATGTCCTCATGGGCGTTCTAAGTAGAGAAGCAATTGTCATTCCCAGGTTCTTGGCTAAGTACATAAGGAATAGGCAAATGTGCCTGTGTCTCAGCTTGTGTGGGAGTGAATCAGTGGGTGGAGAACTGTTAAAAATTAGTTGCCAACTAGGAATATACAAGCATTTATTGCATGATTCATATTTCACATATGACATCTTATAATGTCGTACAATTATATTATTATAGTAGGCTTTTATTATAAAAGGCATCTTTAGTGAGAATTTTAAAATGGCCTTATTCATATAATATGTAATACAATATAAAGAGAGGGAAGAAAGAGAGAAGGTCTGGAAGTGAGCTTAATATGCCTTTCTTGTCATCCTAGGATTTAATATCATTGCTAGTTTCTTTCAGTAATACCTTCTTTTCCTTGGGTAAAAGTCCTAGTTGCATCTCCTTGAGATCAGCTGCTTGCTTGTGAGCATAGAATTTCAAAATCTTATTTGACTGTTACTACTTTTTAATAACCCTTTCAAGAAGAATAGACATTGATACTCTTGAATTTATCCTTCAGGAAGAATATATATGTCCAGTGATGTTTTTACTGTGACTGACAATGTGGTGTCACTATTCCACATTGTGTAGGCTGGTGGTCATGTGTAAGCATGGCTAAGTGTTCATTTGAAGAAGAAATCAGAGTTGGTTTTCTTTGAGAGTGATCCACAGTTATCTATCTTCTCCCCAGTTTATCCTTCTTAGCCAGTGATTGTTTCACTGAGAGTTTGTTACTCTCAATTACGAATCCCTCCCATCTTGAAAGACATGCCTCTTGAAGTGACAAATTTATTGGCTAGGAGGCAGACCATCTTTCTGAGCCCTACAAGACTTTACTTTCTAGAAAGGTCCAATTTAGGCTAAGCAGTCACCTATAAGTGTGACAACAATATGCAACAAGTAAACAATATGCAGGTTTTAAAAATGTGATCATAAAATATGTTACAACACCCAGCCATAAATTGAATTTTGCTTGTACAGTGGCATTTTCCTCCACCTCCTTCCTGCTGCAGACACTGAAAACCCACTCCTAAGAGTTAAGGGACCCTTAGGAATGTCTTGAGTTGTGATGCCCCAGGAGACTGTAGCTGAAAAGGGGAAATCGACACAATTTATTCACTCTCCTTGCATAAGCAGACATACTTCTGCTTTGCAAGGGGCTCTTTGTTGTTTATGTTGGAAGTAAGAACTTTTTTTCTCTTAAATCTCTTAATTCTTAATTCTTTCTCATAAAGTTGCATTTATTTTACATTGTGTAAATTTAAAATTATCAGGTCAACTTTGTTTCACTGAAACGTGAAACACTGAGGTCATTAACACAATCAAAAACTGGGTTCTACCCAGGTTTGGGAGTTGTGTGTGCTCCCAATTTTTGGTTGTGTGGAAGCAAGGTAGGAGAAAAACCTGGTTAGAAGTGATTGTGAGGAAGCAAGGTAGGAAGAAAACCTTTTCCTTCTACTTTGCTTCCATACAATCACTTCTGCCCAGGTTTTCCTCTTACCTTGCTTCCACACAACCAAAAATTGGGAGCGCAAACAGCTCCCAAAACCGGGTAGAACACATTTTTTGATTGTGTTTATGAGCTCCTTTTCAGTTAGAAACATAGGAAGCTGCCATATACTGAGTCAGACTATAGGTCCATCTAGCTCAGTATTGTCTACACAGACTGGCAGTGGCTTCTCCAAGACTGCAGGCATTAAGAGTCATGTGTTGATTTTTAATGATAGAACTATCAGAAATGGAGCATATGTATAACAGTTTTCCTAATTTCAATTTCCACGGTATTATTGATTCTCTTCCTTATTGTTTAATGAAGACTATGTCAGCAACTGCAGGGCGGGGACGACGACCCTATTTCGAATGGAAGGTCATATTAATTTGTGGAGGCAGAATGCTTAAACTTGCTGGACCAATTTCTGTTGATTAGTGGAAACATTTGAAATGCTTAGTTTTTCACCTGCAGAATCTGAATGGATAAATTCTATTCACTTTTATTATCTGCATCTATATTTGCATTTGGTAGTGTTGCTTATATTAAAACGTGTTCTCAATGAAGTCATTCTTCTGAGACTGTCATTATTTCAAAAAGTTTTTATAAAAATTCTGAATTTTATAAAAAGTCTGAATTCAGAACATGTGAATGTTAAGTAAGATAAAGCCCAACTTCAGCTATACATTCAATGTTTAAAGTCAGAGACAGATAGAGCTGTACCCCAACAGAATGTGGTGTTATCCATGAGTATGATCTTCAGATTGCTTCTTTTCAGAACAGGAAACTTAAAGGATTTCAATTTACATTACATTTCTTTAACTCCCCCTTCTCTTGGAGAGCTGCACTCTGGGCCAGAGCATCTGTGTTATATAAAATAATTCATAGAAACCTGGTCTGATTTTGCATTACCTACAGTGTTTCAGCAATGTCTATTCCTGGAAATTTGTTATACGGTAGTATAGTAATGTAATATGCACCCAGAGGATAGTGAAGTAAAAGCAACCATGCTGACTATGCAAATGTCCACCGTGCATGCATGGAGGCCATTGTGTGCCGGTGTCATGCAGGGGCAATGCTCCACCGGCACGTGAAGATAGCTGGGAGGAGCGCCGCCTGCTCAGGAAGTGGCGGCAAGCAGCAGAGGAGCAGGTATGCACCTGCTCTCCTCTGTTTTAAAGGGGCAGGAGATGTGTTCCCTGCTAACTGTGCTAACTGGGCAAAGAGACACCTTTTAAAGTGTTGATTCTCTCAAAGGGGAGAGCAACTGGTCCTATCCATCCCCAGCATGGCATTCCTCCAGTGGCTGTTGCTGGTATCTGCCTTATATTTCTTTTTAGATTGTGAGCCCTTTGGGGAGAGGGTGTCATAAATCTGTCAGGCTAGCCAGACGAAGCGCAACGGGGACAGAAGCAACACTGCAAAATTCAACAGGAATAAATTCTCCAAACCAGGTCCAGTCTGAGTCAGTCCAAAAATCTAACAGAGTCCAAAGTAAAATCCACAGTCAAGGTCAACACAGTCCAGGGTCCAAACACGGTCAAGGCAATACAGGAACACAGCTGATTAGCATGCAAGAAACTGTTGTTGCTATCAGCAGGGAAGGCATGTTACAGGCATCTTAAATAGGCTGAGCCCCCCAGTGCTGTTAATTAAGAGTTGCTGAGTCAGCAGCTTTGCCTGTTGTTATATGCATGCGTCTTCTTAGCTCTTGCTGTCTCTTGGATCGGCACCTCTCCACAGCTGAGACTGGTCACGCCTCCTCCCCAAGAGCTGCCTCACCCAGCTCTAACTCCTCTTCGACTCCCTGTGCTTCAGACCCACTCTCCTTTGCAACCTCTGGTCCTTGCCCACCCTCCTCTGCTGTCTCTGTCTCCAACTCCTCCTCGGAATCTTCCAGCATGCCCATGACAGAGAGGAACATCTTATTTATGTTTTTTCTTTGTAAACCGCTTTGTGAACTTTGGTTAAAAAGCGGTATATAAATATTATTATTATTGTTAGTAGTAGTGGTGGTGGTGTTCCAAATTGCGTCTCGAAACGTGATTCATACACATCCCTAAAGTGAAGTAATTGATAGTACCCAATGTTTTAGATCCTGTAACTTGTGAACAGGTTCAAGTAACTATACTGATCTTTCTCACCTCCCCCTTGCCTCTGTGTGCCCCCATAAAAAAACCTCCTTTTGAGGACTGAGGGAAGTTCTCCCTGTGAAGGATTCCCAGAAGTTGTGGACTATAACTTCCATCATCCACAGCCAAAGGCCATTGCAGCTGGAGATGATGGGAGCTGTAGTAAACATATGGGAATCCCTGTTACAAGGAATACTGGTTAGGAATTTTGTGAACAGCAGGGCATGTGTTGTGGGGGACTGCCCCAGGAAGAATAGATTGGCTGGGATCCAAACTAATATGTTGGATAAAGAAGAAATTATTGAAGCGCAATCTTGTTTCCTACTTTGATAAAGTAACAAGGTTAGAGAAAAATTCAGTATTTGAACTTAAGGTTTTCAACCTAGACTACATCTTATTATAGATACTAAAAAGATATGAACTGGAAGTGTTAAGAAAAATCAGTACATGTGTATAGGATGAATGAATGAATAAATTTTATTCGATCTATAAGCAGTTGTAATTCATAATTACATAAATTCAAACCATGATCCACAATGCAGTACAACAAGCTACCTTACACTCTACTCCTTGTTAGATATATTACATCTTATTTTACAAACAGCAGCACAAAATGTAGACATGGCAAACTTTATATCTGGTTTTCAGTTTGCCTGAGTATTGAATGTGATATAAGAAAGAGTGCTTCAGAAAAAGATGTAGGTTGATAAACTGAATATGTATCAACAATTTAATTGGAGTAAATCAGTAGAACAAAAGGCCAGTGATTTAAGGTTTCATTAATAGGATTATAATTCCTATGACTCAAGAATCAATGTGATGCAGATAACATTATGTATTTAGTCATTGGGAGACCAAATTCAAATTCCTTAAGCTACATAATTTATTGGATGACCTTAACAAATGATGGTGTACACTCATATAGTTGGTGTACACTCATCCACTAGGCACACCAATTCTTGTGGGTGCCGCAGCTCCCTGGGCAGAAGTTGAGTGGTCAGGATCTGCCTCCTAGGTGGTCTCTGGCTTGCTTTCCTCCTCTACCACTTCAGTGCACTATGTTCCTGCCCCCTCCCCAATCCGCTCCCTTACAGCTGCAGCTGCTCAGGTGGGAGCCCTCATCCTGGTTTCTCAAGTGCCCAGACCCCAAACAGGAAGTAGGCATTGCATGCAGTGGTTGGCTTGGCTGCCATTGGGCCTGGTTGGTCATGGAGGAAAGCTCCTCAGTATTATTAAAAGCTGCTTCTCAGAGAGATAGAGTTTGGTTGACCCTGAGGATCTTATGGCCTTCAGGGAGGCAGTGGCAGTAGAGGAAGGACGGACATCAGGGAGGTTCCAAGCACCTTGACTCTTTTCCCTCTTACACTGTATCCCCAAACCAGTGAGGCTAGTCATTCACTGGTCATCTGCATGGACTCGTCATTGCAGCCTGCATGGCTCAAATTAAAGCCAGGGCCCCACAATTCTGGAAAGAGGCAAAGTCAAACTTTGCCTAGGGCACCAAAAACCCTAAGCATACTGTGAGAATCAATTATACTTTTAAAATGATAATATATATGAATATGACTAATATTTATATACTGCTTTTCAATAAAAGTTTCCAAAGCGGTTTACATATAAATAAATAAATAGGCTCCTTGTCCTCAAAGGGCTCACAATCTAAAAAAGAAACATAAGATAGACACCAGCAACAGCCACTGGAGGAATGCTCTACTGGGGATGGATAGGGCCAATTTCTCTCCTCCTGCTAAATAAAGAGAATCGCCACTTTAAAAAGGTGCCTCTTTGCTCACTTAGCAAGGGATGTTAGAGCTGAAAAACAGGCATGAATAAAACTAAAGATTTGCAGCTAGTAATTTGGCTACTTCAGATCAATATGCACAGAGCAGTCTTATTATTATTTTATTTTATTTTATTATTCAATTTAATACTTCAATTATCATTAAACCCACATGGATCTAAGCAGTTCACCTGGGGGGGGGGGGAACCCATTAAAAGATATTTTTTAAAGTTCAAAACAATTTAAAGTCATTGATGACCAGGCTAAAAAAATGTGCTTTTAGGGCTCTCTCAAAGACTGCTAGTGATTTTAAACCTCAAATAGCTATAGAGAGCACATTTCACAGTCCAGGGACTACTACAGAGAAGGCCCAACTCTGAGTTGCTACCAGGCAAGCCGGTGGCAGTCAGAGACGGACCTCTCTTGATGACCTTAATGTGCAGTGGCAATCATCCTGAAGAAGGTATTCCCCCAGGTAACCCAGTCCTAAGCCATTTAGGGCTTTAAAGGTATTTACCAATACTTTGTATTTTAGCCTAGGAACACATTGGCATCCAGTGCAACTGTTTTAAATTGGCATAATATGGTCTGGCTGCTGCATTGTAAAATAACTGTAGTTTCCAAACTACATACAAAGGCAGAACACATTGCAGTAATTGGTCCTTTAGCACCATGGCTGATCGTTCCACAGTCCCCGATGCACCTTTGCCTGCCCACTGTCTTCCTAGGCAAAACATGCAGCTGCTACCCTGTAGTTTTTCCTCTTCCCCCACCAGCCTGTTTTTCTTCAGCTCAGTAAATCTTCCAACATTCTGTCCTTCCTTCAGCTTCTTGGAGCTTGTCCCACCCAACCTTCCTATCTCAGTTGCTCTAGCATTACTTCTGTTTATTGCAAACATAATATGGTAGTATCCTCCTCCTACCTGTACTATAATCCCCCCCCCAGATCCTTCTCATTGCCCCCCCTCCCCATTTCCACTCCTCCCACAACCACAGCTTCTTTTTCCCTCCTCCTATCTCATCCTGTAAATTGGGGGTGGGCAGGCATAAGGCTTCTGGACCTTTGTTTTGTTTTGGCCAGAGCCTTGGGACCAGCACAAAATGGTGGCTTGGGAGAGGTGGGATCAGTCACAAAATGGCAGCTTCTAAAAACAAAAATTACATCTACAGAATAGGGATTTTAATAGCACATAACCCCTCAAATGTCCAGCAGAGCTGGAGAAAGACATGATAGAAGGCAACCAATTAATACTAAGGCTGAGAGATAAGCCCAAGGCCACCCATTGAACCCAAGACAGAGAATACTGGAGAAGATCTTCTATTAGCAATTGTACAACATCCACACAACTTTGCACAGCTCCATTATTTTCTTGTGCAGTCATAACGTTGTTCATTGCACAAGCATATCATTAGGATGTCAGTCATGGTGTGTAATTTTCTTCATTCACTTCAGCAATTTGATTCTATTCGAATTATCTTTATCTTTCAGTTCTGTCTCTTTTCTATATAAAGAAAATATATTGAATATTTGTCTATCTTTATAAAGTTTTGCCCAGCCGAACCAAGTTTTCACTTTCCTTGCCGAACTTCTATTATTCATGAATATTCTGTTGCTGACTTTATTGAGTTGTGTGACACTCAGTTCAGAACACCACAGCTCAAGGGCAATATTAACAAATGGGGGATCTGTTGATCCCCTGTACTCTAAAAATAGCACACAAAGGAACAGATTTTAACCCAAAAGAAAGAAGAATTAAATTGTATGCTACAAAAAGTTTCATGATTATAGGAGCAACTGAGAAATTAAATAAGCTGTTTCAGAGTATTGTTGAATCTCCTTCCTTGAAAATTTTTGAAGGAAGACAAGCATTCCTCTGATGGTATTTTTAAGTACAGAATGTATGCATTAACCAGGGAGATGGCTGATCAGGTGATTCTCAATTGTTCTAATCAGGATAGACACCTCAATTATGGCTTATTGAGCTGCATTTTCCTGCTCCCCCCACTTTTGACTTTCAGATTCCAACCAGGGAGGGGGAAGTATTAAAGAGTATAGCCATTCCACTCATCAATCATGTTTTTCTTCTCCTCACTGCCAGCTTTTGAGGTTGGAACAAGAAATACGATGACATGCAAAGAGAATAATGAGATAAAACCTCCTGCAGATAGTTTTACATGAGTTCTAGTCTGTCTTAGACCCTAGGTCAGGAGCTTCTTGATGTGTAAAGATCATAGCAATTGGGTGAAGTTTCTCTTTGTCTGTCTTTGGGTTCTAAGACAGAATAGAACTTCTGAAAATGTGTTATGTTGGCACTTTATTTAACATATTTTTATACCACCCAAAACTTGCGTCTCTGGGCAGTTTACAATTTTAAAAGCCATTTTTGGAAGGGTGGTATAGAAATCGAATGAATGAATGAATGAATGAATGAATAAAATTATTTAAAACATTAAAAAAAATAAAATCATTTAAACATTGAAATCTTAACATTAAAATAATTCAAAACCAACATTAAAAATTAAAAGCATGAGTCTAATTAAAAGCCTGAGTGAATAAATGTTTCTTCAATGCATTTTTAAGAATTGCCAGAGATGGGAAGTCTCTTATTTCAACAGGGAGCACATTCCAAAGTCCAGGGGCAGCAGGGCCAATTCCTGAGTAGCCGCCAAACGAGTTCGCAGCAACTGCAGACGAACCTCTCCAGATGATCTTAACAGGTGGTGGTGTTCATGGTGAAGAAGATGTTCTCTTAAATACCCAGGGCCTAAGCTGCTTAGGGCTTTATCAGTAATAACCAGCACCTTGTATTTTGCCCGGAAACGTATCAGCAGCCAATATAGTTCTTTCAACAGAGGAGTAATATGGTATTTCCTAGATCAGGGATTCTCAGCGTTGGGTCCCCAGATGTTATGGGACTTCAATGGGCGGTGGGGCTTGTAATGAAGAAGACGCTCTCTCAAATACCCAGGATATTTAATGACCCAGATACCAATCTGGCCGCCGCATTCTGGAAACTGCAATTTCCAGACTACGTACAAAGGAAGCCCCACATAGAGTGCGTTGCAGTAATTCAGGCTAGAGGTTAGGAATCTGCCCATGAGGTAAAGTGGAACCACTGCAAAGCAGTGCCTCCTACCCCAAATGCCCTCAGATGTTCCAGAAGGAAGCTATGGTCAATAGTATCGAAAGCCGCCGAGAGATTCAAAAGGACCAACAGAATCACGCTCCCTCTGTCAGTTCCCAGTTGGAAATCATACATCAGGCCGACCAAGGCAACCTGCACCCCACTTGCTTCTTAATGTGTGATGGTGTTAAATTTCAAATGATAAAAAGTTGTGCTCAGTATGCTCAACTATGCAAAAGCCTTGCCAAAATGTGTGGTTGCCAGAACTCTGCCCAATTGTACAAATATTTATTTGGAAGTAAGTCCCGGAACCTGATATCCAGACTCATGAGTAGCCCCATTGAAAATAATGGGACAAGTTCATCATAACTTGTGCCTTAGTCCTTGACTTCTCTTTATGTCTCTGTGCAAAGACAGGGAAATATCTTTTCCTTTTATTCATTTATTCAATTTATTTTTATAGCGCCCCAAACTTGCGTCTCTGGGTGGTTTATAATAAATACAGCATAATAAAACAACAATGAAACATAAAGACAATTTAAAAATCACATTAAAATACAATTAAAAGCTTGGATGAATAGGTGTGTTTTAAGCAACATATTAATAATGGCCAGAGATGGGGAAGTCCTTATTTCAATAGGGAGTGCATTCCAATGCCTTGGGGTGGCAACAAAGAAGGCCTGTCTTCAAGTAGCCACCAGATGAACTCTTGGCAACTACAGGCAGGCCTCCCTGAATGATCTCAATAGGCAGTGCAGCTCATAATGAAGAAGGCATTAAATTCTTAAATCTCTTTAATTTGCTTGATGTAAGCTGTTTAGGGCTTTTTAGGTTATAACCAGAACTTTTTTGCCTGTAAACTTATTGGTTTTGCACCAACTACAGTTTCTACACTATAATCAAAGGCAGCCTCACATAAAGTGCATTGCAGTAGTCAAGTCTAGAGGTTATCAGCATATGTACTACTGTTTTGAGGTTTCTTTGTCTCCAGAAATGGACACAGTTGATAGAAAGCAAGGACTTGTGGCCACTACCTCAACCTGAGACACCAGAGAGAGATTTGAATCCAGAAGTACTCCTGGACTGTACACCTGTTTTTTCTGGGGGAATGTAACCCCATCCAGGACAGGCAGATCAAAACTATAAGTACCTCTGTCTGATTTGGATTTGGCTGGTTTGTTATCACTCATCCATCTCATTACCACAGCCAGCCAGAGACTAAGACTTTTTCTGATGAAGCTGACATGGAGAAATAGATTTTGGTGTCATCAGCATATTGATAATCACTGCGCCATAGCTCCTGATGATGACTCCAGCAGTTTCATGTAGCTATTACAAAGCATTAGAGATGGGAAGGACTCCATACAAAAGCTCTCATTTTGTACAGCAATATTCTTCAAGTGACACCTTCTGTAATCTGCCTGAGAAGTAGGAGCAGAATGTGAGAGGTAAGAACAGAGCCATGCAAAGCAGTGCCTCCCACTCCCAACTCCTTCAGATGATCCAGAAGGATACCATGGTCCATGGTATCGAAATCCACCAAGAAATCCAAAAGTATCAGCAGAGTCTCAATCCCTCTGTTGATTCCCAATTCTAGATCATGCATAAGGCTGACCAAGGCAGTCTCCACCCCATAACCCTCCCCCAAACCAGTTTGACATGGGTCTAGATAATTTGAAATGGGTCTAGATAATTTGTTTCCCCCAAAACTGTCAGGAGCTGAGAGGCCACCACTAACAGGCCTATAATTGCTTAACTCTGAGATATCCAACACACGCTTCTTCAAAAGAGGTCTAATAATTGCCTCCTGAGAACAAGAGGGCATTTTTCCTTCCCTCTGAGAAGCATTTATGATGTCCACTAGGCCTCTTCAATAACTCCCCTGCAAGATAGCGTAAGACAATTTGGGCAAGGGTCAAGAGAACAGGCAGTGGGCTGCCCCAAGCAGCATATCCACATCCTTGGGAGTCAAACTGAAATTGATCCAATCTAATCATTGCTGTACCACCTCCACATTAGGCTCTGCAATAATTGTAGAGTCTAGATTGGTCGGAATATGAACAATTTTATCCACAAACAAGAAGTTCTGGTAAGAACTAATCTGCCTACTTTTACTTCACTATAATCTTAATTGATAATTACCAACTTCCACCTCAAACATTCAAGCGTCCACCATATTGAATTGAGGTGGATGACATCACAAACTACACCATTGAGTGATATGTTTCCCTACAACTGTACCAAATTTGGTTCAAATTGGTTAGGCGACCCACAAGTTAGCCCACTTGAGCCACAAATGTTCATACATCCTCAGTCAACTGTCACAGAGAAAGAGAGCTGGGTGATCTCATAAGCTTCCTTTCTTTAAGAGAAAAGTCAGCTAAAAATTCATTGAAAACCTCATAGCAGATGATGGTTCAAAATACTGATTCAGGGAGAGAGGGGCATGTACTAGTCCTCTCACAATCCTGGACAACTCAGATGAACTTGTGGATGCAATGAGGGCAGGAAAAAACTGTGTCTTTGCTGCACAGATTTTGAGAGCACAGAATTTAAAATGTGTTCCATGTTGTAATCTGTCAGATTCAAGTTGAGTCTTTCTCCACTTGCGCTCCAATTGTCTACCTTGCTGCTTTCTCCTTTCCCAACTAAACTAAAATTTTGGAGCTGGAAGTGGGTGGGTGGGTGGAGATGCTTCTTGAAGGTGTACAAGCCAAGCCAGAAAGATGTACTGGATAGGAGAGGTATTCAGGGCACCTCAGCCATCCACTGCAAGAACAGTCAGCCCCAACCTCCCTCTTAACTCTGAAAGGAAGGCCTGGTGCTTCTTTTGGCACTGGATGGGAAAGACTCTTTGGCTGGGAAAGACTCTTCTCTCATACAGCATCCCAAACAACACCCACCTCCTCTCCAGCTTGGATCCAGAGAAGTTGGTGGGGAATGCCTGTAGCTGCACTGTGTTTCTGGAAAGTTGGTGCACCTGTGAGGATGATCTTGCCCCTTCCCCAGCTCTAATCTGTAGAAGAGAGGCTGGGACTTCTTTCATCATACATGCTGGAGAGCAGTGGAACACTCACCATGGCAAGGACAGCAAACATAAATGTAGAATTCTGAAGAGATGGATGTTGTAATTGAGTATGCTACTGTTTTGTTAGAGAGGAGAGTTACATCTGCATCTCTTGGTGGCTTTCGATACTATTGGCAGCTTTCGATACAGAAGGATCATAGTTTCCTTCTGGAGCGTCTGAGGCGGTTGGGGGTGAGAGGTACTGCTCTGCAGTGGTTCTGCTCCTACCTCTCAGGCAGGTTCCAGATGGTGTCCCTTGGAGACTGCTGTTCTTCAAAATCTAAACTTTTGTATGGTGTCCCTCAGTGCTCCGTATTGTCTCCGATGTTGTTTAACATCTACATGAAACCGCTGGGAGAGATCATCAGGAGATTTGGTGCAGGGTGTTACCAGTATGCTGATGACACCCAAATCTATTTCTCTACATCAGCATCATCGGGGCATAGCCTCCCTAACTGCCTGCCTGGAGTCGATAATGGGCTGGATGAGGGATAACTATCTTTGACTGAATCCAGATAAGACAGAGGTACTCATTGTCTGGGGTCGGAACTCTGGAGATTACTTTGATCTGCCTGTTCTGGATGGGGTCACACTTCCCCAGAAGGAACAGGTACGCAGTTTGGGGGTGCTTCTGGATCCAAGTCTCTCCCTGGTGTTACAGGTTGAGGCAGTGGCCAGAAGTGCATTCTATCAGCTTCGGCTGATACACCAGCTGTGTCCGTTTCTTGAGATAGATGACCTCAAAGCAGTGGTACATCTGCTGGTAACCTCCAGACTGAATTACTGTAATGCGCTCTATGTGGGATTGCCCTTGTATGTAGTCCAGAAACTACAGTTGGTTCAGAATGCGGCAACCAGGCTGGTCTCTGGGTCATCTAGGAGAGACCATATTACTCCTGTTTTGAAGGAGTTACACTGGCTGCCGATATGTTTCCAGGCAAAATACAAGGTGTTAGTTATAACCTATAAAGCCCTAAACAGCTTGGGCCCTGGGTATTTAAGAGAACGTCTTCTTCGTTATGAACCCCACCGCTCATTGAGATCATCAGGAGAGGTCCGTCTGCATTTGCCACTAGTTAGTCTCGTGGCCACTCAGGGACAGGCCTTCGCTGCTGCCCCAAGGCTTTGGAATGCGCTCCCTAGTGAAATAAGAGCCTCCCCATCTCTGACAGCTTTTAAAAGGTCTTTAGAGACACATCTGTTCACCCAGGCTTTTAACTGAGTCTGTTTTGATTGTTTTTAATGTTGTTTTAGAGCCTTGTTTTTAAAAAATTTAAATTGTTATGTTTTAAATTTCTTGTTGTTGTTTTTTAACTAATGTTTTAATGTTGTTTTTATCTGTTGTAAACTGCCCAGAGACATAAGTTTGGGGCGGTATAAAAGAATGTAAATAAATAAATATTTTTCTCTGTCTCATTTACTTGTGGTCTATCTCAAGTATAGTTACTTGAATGTAAAAGGCACTCTGCTTATGCTCAGAGGTTATATGTCTGTAACCATGATTCAAATCAGGCTCTGGTACTAAGCCGTGGTGAACTCTGACTCAAGTTCACCCTTTTTCTTGGATCAACTAAATTCACTGGCTTGTGAATTCACTGGCTAAATTTACTTGGAGAATTCCCATTGAAATTAAAAGGGCAAGATAGCAAGTTGTCCACTGGCTGACATCCAGAGCAGCCAAAGGTGGACATTTTGAACATCCTCCTCATTGCTTCATACTCACTGCAATGTGCAGGCAGTCTCGTGCAAGGGTGGAAGTACTTTTTGGAGCTAGCCCACACTCTGGAAGTGCTCTTTTTAGTAGTAGTAGTAGTAGTAGTAGTAGTATTTTACATTTATATCCCACTCTTCCTTCAAGGAGCCCAAAACAGTGTACTACATACTTAAGTTTCTCCTCACAACAACCCTGTGAAGTAGGTTAGGCTGAGAGAGAAGTGATTGGCCCAGTCACCCATCAAGTATTTGGCTGAATGGGGATTTGAACTCTGGTCTCCTCGGTCCTAGTCCAGCACTCTAACCACTATACCACGCTGTCTCTGTTTTAGACCAGAACATGTTAACTGACCATCTGCTCTGTGTTTCTGGTCTAAATCAGCAGTTCTGGAGTGTGGGTAAGCTCCAAAAAGTATTTGTGCTCTTGCACAAAATCACCTGCACTTTGCAGCCAGCACACAGTAGTGCAGAGATGTTCTGAATACTTGTGTTTGGCTGTTTTGGATGTCTGTAGCCATGGATGTTACAGACAGAATCTGATAACTGCTGAGTTTTATATTTCAAAGTGGGATTTTTTGATCTAATAAATCTTTCGAGTAGAGATGCAGAGACTCATGCTCATAATTTGCCACCATGATCAGCATGCCTCCATGTAGTAATTATTTGAGACCTTTAGTACAAATTAATATTGTGCTGTTTAATCATTTTGTTATACTGTTTATTGATATCTCACCTAACTTGAGAAAGCTCTCTTAACAAAGAGCTGTATAGGAATATTTTAATAAACAAGACACAATTTTTAATTATTCTGCAATATGTTTTTCTACCATCATCTTAAGACTAAAAGCAACTGCAGATTGGACTAAATGCAATGCCCTCTCCCCAAAACACCAGCCCCCCCCCCTTTAATTGCATCCAGTCTGTGGAAAGAGAGTTGTGTGTGACTCAAACTGACATACCTCATTGTGAACTTTTATCTGGTAAAGTGTTGTTTTACTATCCTTGTATTTTTTAAAAATGTTTTCCAAAGATGTTGTCTTCCAGCTCTAGCTCTTCTACCATTTAACTAGTCTTTCAACTTATAGCTGGTTTAGTGTTAGGATGATAAAATAATAGATTATTCTAGTGATACAGAGCAGTATTCCAGGACTGAGTGTATTCTATCACCATAGTAGTTGGGATTATCCTCAAAAATAGTACCTATCTGAGTTAGTTAAGGAATGGTAAAAGAACATTTTATTGTGCTCATCCAGAGTAGCAGTCTAGGAATGTAGTGTTTTCTGCCACCATGTGGAGAACATATCACCACTTTTGTAAGATATGATCTCTGAAGTTACATGGGGCCAGGAGGGGCGGTGAGCAGCTGGCTGGGTTATCTAGTAAGGAAAATGTGCTCTGCGTACATGGAGGCAATTCCCTGCTTGAAAAGTTCAAGTTAAAAATCCATGCCAATACTATCTAGTGATTTACTAGTTATCAAATTGTGTGGGTATGGCTATGACTATTCACTGGGAGGGGAAAAAAGCATGGCGTGTCCAAAAGCATGCACAGGAACAAGGAAAAAGCACCTGTATACCTTAAGTAATGCCATGCTACATGTGCAAATATAGGGCACCCATATATCCCCACGAGTCCCACCAACACTACAATTCACCAGCCACCACTGCTTTTACTGTATTTACCTGAATCCAAGACCAGGATTTTTTCCAAGTTCTTTGATGTTAGAAATCAGGGGGTCATTTAAATTCCGAGTCCTCTTCCTTTTGTATGTATGTATATGTACAATCTGTATTTAACCTCTGTTTTGTATGGGGCTCACCTTAAATTCAGAGTTGTCTTTTATTAGGGTAAATACAGTAATTCTTAGACAGCATTCCATGACAGGGTCAAGGTTTCATCCTGCTGTATTTTTAGCCTGTTCTCCCAAATTATTTATTAGGCAAGATATATTATTGTAAACATTAAAAGCATTGCCCCCCCATGTGGGTGGGGGGCAGCCTCAGGTAGAGCTATACAAATTAGCCCCTGTAAACTACAATAATAAACATGATTTTACCACACCTGTGTCCCCAGTTATGATATACTTGAAGAGATTAGTCCAAATTGGCGGGTTCATCTTTTGGCTTTCTTGAAACTCATAGGATTGCATGTAAAGGGTTCCTTACTCCAGAGGAAGGAAACCTTTGGTTGCAACCTATAGTTTTATTTTTAATATAACTGAAATTTAGAAAGGGATATGGGTCAAGCCCTGATGTGGTTTTTACAGCCTACCACCAAATATTTCCACATGGTGGCCTTCATGTAGGAGCTGTAATACATGGATCAGCCACCATTGCATATTCCTGGAGGTAACTTTTATTTCAGACCTAGGTTGATATACAAATTACTTTCTGAAAAGTGTCTAAATTCCTTTTATTTGCACAAATATTATGATTCACACACACACACACACACACACACACACACACACACACACACACACGTATGTATCCGGAAAGTTGAAATATGGCTGACCTGCTAGAAAAACCTGTGATTGAGTATAGAAAAACCTGTGCATATATTGTAAATAAGTTAATGCTTGTTTATTAGCAAGTGTTTTAACTATGCTATATATTTTGCGGGGAAATATATCTTTTGTTTTGTACATGACTAATGCTACATTATTTAAACTTTGCTCTTCTTAGATTAATTATATTTAATACTATTGCTAAATGTATTGCTGCAATTCTGTTTTGCTATTTTTAATTGTAATTTCATCCATAATATGATTGATGTTTATATTTTTCACATTAAAAATAACTTTTTAAAAATCACCACATATGTTAGTAGCTAGTTTATTGCTTTTAACACTTTTAATATGATTGTTTTAAGATACGGATCACTAAATTTCTATAAAGTCACTCTGTAGGACAAAATCAAGATGCAACAAGGAGGGGGACAGAATACCAGAATACACTACTTTGTAACTTCCGAGCACTTGTCGTCTTTTTATCAGAATGGTGGTGATATGGTGCATCTCATTGAACTTGTTGGAATTTGTCTTTGCTTTTACTAGCCGTTACTTTCCCCAAGAAGCAAGTATGGGAAAGAAAATATCCATATGGTCAACATATTTTTCTTATTTTGTGAGTTCGCCATCTTAATTTTAAGCCATGAATTTGTTTTCACATGCATATGCATGCATACTTACATGCATTAATTATTTGCTTGATTGGCATTAAATTCCATTAAGTTCCAATGAGAAGAAAAATTTAGGACTCAGGCTTTTTCTATTTAATTTTTTATTACATTACATTTGTTTAATTTTTTTAACTGTTCAGTCTAAGGTTTGTTGAGGTTGATTTGCTCCTGAACTGCTTTGTTCCCAGACATTGCCATCATCCCCAACTACCACCAAGTCCTCTCCATCTGATCCCATGACCACCTCCAGAGCTAATCAGGTACAGTATCATCCTATCATCTACACCATACTTTTCACGAGCGGCAACTTGCAAACTGGAGAAAAAGATATGGTGGGTTAAGGTTTTCTTTGTTCATTCACATGTATACATCCATAATCATGGATACCTAATGCTGTTGCATTAAAAATATTTTTAGCTTGGTAAATGAAATTAATTATTTTGTGCAAGAACAAAAAGAAATGTACAGAACTTATATATACTTTTTAAAATCGGCATATGTATGACAACGTGTGGCTGAAATTCATATACTGTAGTCCCTTCAGGGGCACACAGAGTTTGCGTCTACCCAGTGCAGCTCTCACTTTTTCTCAACAGTAGCTCTTTAGGCTGGGGGGATCTCTGAATTGTCCTGAGTTGGCTATGGCTTGTCAGGCAGTTCAGAAAAAGGCAGTTTGAAGACCCCAAAGTACATACAGACTCAGCATGCATTCGTTTGTATGTTTCTGCATGTTTCAAAGTTTGGGAAATTAAACTGAGCTTCTGTATAATAAAATATGTTTCTGTTACAAAAGACAATAAAACGATTCTTGTAATAGAAATTCTGATATATACGGATTGGGATTGGTAGGAGGATTTCATAAGCTGTTGTATTAATAAAACAGCTTAGGAAATCCTCCTCCATTTTCTATAAACAGGTCTACAGTCTTAACTTTTATGAGACTACAATACAATAGTAATCAACATGTTCTTTTTATTTAATTGTTTTTAATTTAAAATGGATTTGTTTTGGGGAGAAAAACAAATCCATTGGATTTGTAGAGGAGGGGGTTTGGTCTTACTTAAATATCCATACATAACATATTGTGTTGCTTTGAACTACAGGAGCAAAGCTATTTTAGCCCTGCAATGAATAATTGTTTTGTTTTATAGCTATTCTAATTTGTTTTTCTGTACTGACTTAATTAATTGTATCCATTATTTTATTTACTTTTCTTTATTTCCATATCACAACAAGATTTAGAATAAAATGAGTCGGCTCCAAAGGGGTCTTTCTGCTTGTAGAAGGTCTGCTTTATACCACTGGGTGAGAGCATTACATGATAACAGAGAAGCTAAAGCCACACATTGTGATCTTCTTGTGCAACTTCTTGCACAAGCAAAAGCATGACGACTGCTATAGAACTTACGTACTACAGCAGTGTGCAAACTCTTTCTCAAATGCATGCAGAACAGCATGATCTGCTATTCTTTTCATAGTTCTTTGGCTCCAAATCTCTCTCCCACAGGATAGTCATTTTGGAATATTACAATGACATGTTCACTTAATATGTTTCTGTACATGTAATCGGTGGCATAGCCACCATTGGACAGGGAGGGGCAAATATCCCTGAGCTGCTGGGATTGGGGGCTGCCAGAATGCCCCCTCCCCCAGGAATCTCCTTGTCATTATCCTATGAAGTACTTTTGCGAATGAAGCACTCACCAGCTGGGAACACAGGGCATGGCCCACTTTTTCCCAGCCAGCAAACACAGTGCCGAACAGGTACATTATGTCTCTCCCTGTCTTGGATTTGGGGGGGGGAGGGGAGAGAGAAAACAAACCCAGCTGACTGGGAAGGAGTGTGAGATAGGCCACTAGGCCCCTTGTAGGTGCTGGCCATGCCCCCTGCAACTGACAGCCATGCAGGGGGCCTGACCAGCATATGCACAGGCAGTGTTGAGGGGAGGGATCGCCAGAGCAGCCTGTCCCCATGCCACTGGCAAGCTCCCTATGACCTATTGTTTGTGTGGATTTTTGAGGTTTCTTGAATGTATGAGTAAAGTCTCAAAAATGTAAATGGATCATTGTGAATTATTCGCACCTGCATTCCATGTTTGAGGCAGTATATTTCTTGAATATCCTACTTCTTGACTAGATGAACTTCTTGACTAGATTGGACCTTGCCAGGCAATTCCCTAGCCAGGCAATTCTTATTCTTTTTCATGTGATATCTACTAATATCTGCTAAACAATAATATCTCTGCAAAAGAATGTTAATGAAATAGCTGATGATACTGATCAGGGCAATAAAGCACTGTAAAAGTTGCAAAACAAAAATGTCCTCAAAGGAAGACATTGGAGAGGCAGGTGCTCTGCTCAAGGAATTCTGTGTTCATTCTTAATACTGCCTTATTTGGAATATTAGTTTGTACACTAGAAATGCGTTAATATAATGATACTTGGCAAACTTTCCATTCTTTTAATGGACATGCTCAGTAATTCTGTACTCTGTATTGTAATATGCATTATTGTACAAGATATTGACCAAATTTATGCTAATATCTTTGAGTTTGATGTTCATGTTGCATGTTTCTTTCAAGGCTCTCTGTGTGTGTGTGTGTGTGTGTGTGCGTGTCATCCAGAAAGAGAGTACGCTTTGTGCCTGTTTTCATGTACTTTTATTTTTAACCTAGCATATCACATGACACAATTTTATAATTTATAGTGGCTGACATCCTGACTATATTACTCAATAAAAGCCCTAGTGAAATTAACAGATAATCATACCTAACGTCCTATTAATTTCAATGGGATTTCAATTGAGTAATTTAGTCAGGATGTCAACCAGTGTCATCGGTTTCTGTTTTTGTTTTTGGTGGCAGTTTGTGTTCATATCTTGGACACTATTGAACAAGTTGAAGTGAAAATAGATATTCGAGATGTAAACTGCCTTCTTCAGGGGTGGGTGTGCGTATATGTGTGTGGAGTTGTCTTTCATAGATGTAATGTAATTTGTTTCATTCTACATAGTATTTGTTTTCTAGTCTTTCAGCAGGAAGCACAAAGTTTTTCTGTTTATTCTGGTGATAAGTGAAGTAGCGGGCAATTGTTTCTAGAATTTAGCTATGATTAACATTCAGCACCATCACATTGACAGGTATCTGCACTGCGGCTGTCGCATGAAAATAGATTCCAGTGTAATAGTTTAGGAAATAACTGTACAGATGTATATTTTACTTCTCCAGTTGCTCAAAGCAAGAAATGTGGCATTTCAGAAACATTTTAGGATTATTAAATGGATACAATTCAAAATACCTAGTCATGCTTGTGTCATTCTTACCATACTGTACGTTTGTTGTATAGGATGATGTTCAAGGTATTTTAAAGAACTAAAACAGGATTCATAATGAAGAAAACACATTTTGGGAGCTGCTGGCACTAATATTACATTGTATCAGTAACTTCAAACTACATAAGACAACCTTCTAAACACATGCCTTCATCAGCCACTGCTGTCAGTTTACCCTGATCTACCCTTTGTCTTTTGTTCTGTTGGCCTCAGAATGGAAGAGGGAAAGAAAGGATGTTTTAATGCCAGCCTAATCCTCCTCTTTTCTTCCCCTGGAAAACTTCACCCAGCTACACTGAAAGGAAAGTCATCTCCTCCTCAAACATCTGACTAATATCTTCAAATAGTTGCTGGCATTTCATGCCTGCCTGGGTGACACTGCCACTTCCAGGCTGAGGTCTTGCAAGACCTCCCTAAATGTTCCCTCCAGTGGATCACCAATCCCTGGTGATGTTGCTCATGCCACAAACATTGGTGTTTGTTGTTCTGCCTCCTGCTGAGCTCTGCCTCCTAGATCCTGAACCTGCAGACTCCCCGCCCCCCACCCCGAAAGGACTCTGCTTATGTTGGCATTGGTAGGTACATTGGGAGCATCCCAGTTCCTCAGTAGATATTGATTGATGATGCACTGCATCCCTGCCTTCACTTCTTCCATTGCCAGTTGAAATTAGTGATACAAATCTAGACTTCAGGTTTGCAGTCTGTTGCTTCAGGCTTTTCTCTTTATCTAAACAGAAAATATGAATTGTTTTTATTGCAGTAGACCTGCTTCAAGCAGCGTGAAAACCAGCAAACAGGTGTACAGCTGCTGTGGAACACTAGTGTGGCTTACTGCCATGAGTGGTAATTCCAGGTACTCGTGGCCAGTAGGCAGCCCCACACCTGTAACATGCTATCTCCAGATGTGTCCTGACTCCATAGTCACCTTATGTGAGGGCCCCTTCCTCTCTGAATCAGTGTTTACATCCTCTTGCTATGCATCATAGTATCTCATTGACCACTGCTAGTTAAACTTATTTGGAGAGCTCTTAGGAGACACAGTTTATTTTCTACAGCTCCCTGCCCCCACAGTGAACTGTTGAAGCAGAAGCTATTTCTCCCACCAATCATTGCTCAGATGAGACTATTAATAGATGAAATCCTGAGTTTTAACCATGCATCAGCCACCATTTAGAGCATGTTCTAAATGCAAGCAAACATCAGCACCTGGACTGTCAAACACTTAGGGTTTAGGTTTGGCAAAAAGATTTAGCACTGTGAAACAAGAAGCTTTCTTGTAAGGATGTGCAGAATGTTCCGATGAAGAAATGTTCCAACTTAAAATTGACCATTTCGAGTATTTCAAGCTGAAAACAGAACACACACTTTCTAAAAGAGCCTGTTTCTGGCTCGGAGCAGAACAACCTCATTTCGATAGAAAAGTTTCAACATTTTGAGCACCATTTTGGAGGGCTGTTTTCCCCTTGCTGATTGGTTTTCTGGCACTGGTTTCCAATTGGCTCATGATCTTGTTAGCATAGAAATCAAGTGTTGTCATGTGCAACTGTGCCCAGATTGTCTGGGGGGATGGGGAGGCAGAGAGAACCCTTATGCCTCACTTGAAGAGGATACAGCAGAAGAGGAGGGAGGTAGGTTTGATTTTGTGGTTTTTCTTTTCTCAGCACTGGGTATAACATGCTGTGCTATGCTGCTATAACTATTTGGTTTTGATGCATCTCAGATTAACAAAGGCAGAACTTTGGTGCCTGCCTTGAGCTGTGGTATGTTTTGTTTCTGGGATAATGTTGTGACAAGAAATTGACAGCCACAGCTCTTGCTTGCTTGCTCGCTATGTGTGTGTATTGTGTAATATTCTTGGTGATTGCTGTGATGAGCTCCATTTCTGGCCTTAAGACTAACAAGTGCTTCACTCATTGACCTGGTCTGTTCTGCAATCTGCATTGCATGGTGCTGTACTCAGTCAAAATGTGGCTGATGTTAATTGCTCTAGTTGAGCGTATGGTTATGCTTGCTTGCTGCTAAGTAAGGGAATTGCTGTGGAATCTGTTGCAATGCTAGGAAGTAAGGAGCCATAATTGTGTGTGAGAGAGCAATAATTGTGCCAATTATGTTACTGCCACGCAGGTACTGTGGCTGGTAGGGATGTGCGAGCTTACTCAACCTTGAGCCAGTTCGATATTGAACTGGGCCCAGTTCAGCTCAAGGTCAAGCCAAACGCCCTCCCCCGGGCTCAGAGCTGGTTTGTGGGTTCTGAGGGTTTTTTAAAAAATGTTTAACATACCGCCGAGTTCAGCGGCAGCCTTGGGGGTGCTGCCGTGATTGTGGGGGGATCTGTGGCAGTTCCCCCTCCCCCTGGCCTCCAAAGGGCCGTTTCGGCCCTTCTGAGGTGGTGGCGCTATTTTTGGCATTTTTGGTGGCGCTATTTTTGCATGACCAAGTCATGACACAACCACAGAAATGATCATGGTGCATGTGCTGTGACCTCCAAAATTGTCGCCACCTCAGAAAGGGCCGGAACGGCCCCCAAACAGGACACACACTCACTCCACAGCTGCGGTAGCACCCCCCCCCCCAAGCAATTCCAGAGGTAAGTGGAATTATTTTTTAATGTTAACCTCCCTAACCAGCTTTAAGCCAAGCCCTGCCCCTAGTTCGGTGTCACAAGACCGCCCAATCCGGTTCGAGTCCAATTCAGACTCTAACCAGACCAGGCAAACTGGTACACCACAGTGTCCAGCAGCGGATTCTGGGTCAGTGATTCTTTTTTGTCCATTTTTTGACTGTTTGAAATTTGTGTTCTCAGTGTTGGATGGACAGATGCCCTTTTACTGTGAGTTTCTGCAATATTTTTCAAGACAGGGCTGCAAAATTGTGCACTCTATGAATTCAGCTTGTTCCGATAGGGTGGGGAAACTTAGAACACCCCATGGGTAGCTCCTAGGGACATCAGATGGGTTGTGTGGTAGGGCTTGATGGGTGCTACCTACCACCCAATGAACAAAAGAAACATGGGATAGGATCCTATGGGGGTTTGGGTGAAAGGTTAAAAAATAGTTTAAAATCACCTGCTTGCTTTTGTGGTTTGGGTGGTAGGAAGCACCCATCATGCTCTACTACCCAACCCACTTTGGTGTCCCTAGGAGCTACCCATGGGGAACAATGGGGTGTTTCGAGTTTCCCTATTGATCCTTATGGCTGAACCACTCAAAACGTTTTGAGTTTGTTCCATCAAAACATCTGGTTGGACTGGTTGTTTCAATGGAAAGTTCCCACCATCTGCATTTCATTTTGAGCTCAAAACAGAACACAAAAACCATTGCATGCTCATCCCTACTTTCTTGTATAGAACAACTTAATACTCCTTTTTTCCTGCCTGTAAATTCCTGCATCCTGCTAAAATCTGATGCTATTTTAAACTATTTATTTAGAAAAATATATATAAATTTATAAATTTAAATACAATTTATTTATTTATGAGCCTATTTTAGACTTTATTAATCTTACTTACTTCAGTTGCTGAGTTTAGACATCTTTATGTATAGAAAAAAACGAATGAGGATTTTGTAAGGACTCTTCCTAGGCATTACTATCATGAATGAATAGTTGAAGAGTAGTATCTTTTAGTAACCTTTTTGTTATAACCACTTTCCATAACCATAAAGGTTTTTAAGCATGTACATACATACATACTTACATACAAACGTGCATGCTTACAAACACACATACACACACGCCCTACTAGATCAGATAAATAGGCCTATCTAGTCCAGCAATGGCCATCCATATGCCTTGGAGAAACTCACAAGCTGGAAATGTATGGGAGGTGCTTTTTTATTTTTCAAAGCTGTGTCTGATTAAGTGTCGTCAAGTTGGTATCGACTCTTAGCGACCACATAGATTCTCTCCAGCATGATCTGTCTTCAACTTAGCCTTTAAGATCCCTCAGTGGTGCATTCATTGTTGTCGTAATCAAGTCCATCCACCTTGCTGCTGGTTGTCCTCTTCGTCTCTTTCCTTCAACTTTTCCCAGCATTATGGACTTCTCAAGGGAGCTGGGTTCTTGCACAATGTGTCAAAGGTATGATAGTTTGAGCCTGATCATTTGTGGCTTGAATGAAAATTCTGGATGATTTGTTCTATGATCCATTTGGCATATGTCAGTATGCCAGTGTCTGGCATATTGACATATTTTAATGGGTATAATGACTGTAATATGACAAGCACATGTAAACTCTTTAAGTAATAGTACAAGATGGTGAAGGCCTGATTTGGCAGCAGTACGTGTGGAAGGGACCTAGGTGTCTTAGTGGACAAAAAGCTAAACATGAGCTAAACAGTGAGATAGAACTGCTAAAAATGATGCATTAAACAGAAGTGCGGTGTCCAGACCACAATTGTTCCACTCTGTTCTGCTCTGGTTAGACAGAATAGTGGCTGACATGCTGAGGGTCATTGACATGTTTCCAATACTACAGAGTGCTTCTGAAGAGCAAGCAGCACTCGGAAGTATTAGCCTTCCACACAGGAGGACTGGGAAAGTTGTGCATGGACTCCTGGTGTATCCCCACAGACCCTCCTAACACATGTGCTTCATTATTCAGGATGCCAGTTATTGTGTCCCATTCTGGACCCAGCAATTTAAGAAGTACATTGATAAACTGGAACAGGTTCAGGGGAGGGCAACCAAGATGGTGAGGGTTTTGGAATGCAAGTCCTATGAGTCACCTCAGTATGTTTAACCTGAAGAACAGAAGACTAAGGGGAGATAGGATAGCCATCTTCAAATATCTGAAGAGCTGTCACATAGGAGGAGGAGTGAACTTGTTATCTGTTGCTTCTGAGGGCAGGACTGTGGCCAGTGGCTTGAAAGTGCAAGGAAGAAAAAGCTGTTTGCCAGTGGAACAGTCTACTTTATGCAGTGGTGGGCTCTGAAGGTTTTTCAAACAGAAGGTGGACAGCTATCTGTGAGGGATGCTGTAGCAGCTTCGTGCATTTGGCAGGGGGCTAGAACCCAAAGTCCCTTCCTGTTCTAATAAACTGAATTTTGATAATTGTTTCTCAAACAGAATGATAAGCCTCAAAGCCTGCTATTAGGGAGGATTATCACAAGCTAAAATTATCTGATGACTGCTTATCCTTAATTAATATGTATAGCCTAAACTACACATTAAACACCTATGGCTATAAGAAATGTTTGTATTTTTGTCTTATCCAAAACCTGTGAACAATGACTTGGGCAGCACTCTTGGGCAGCTATAGAGGCGTATTTACTGTTCTTCCACATCCACTCTCTTGATATAACGGGTAAGCTACACTTCAATTTAAAATTGTCCCTTCAGCCAGGTAATCTGCAGTAAAAACTTTCAAAACTCCCTCATCTGCATGGCATGATTGCAACATTCATATATTCCTGCAAACCAATTTATCGCATTGGCACGATCATGCAAACTTAGGTAAATGTAGTGTTTTTCAAGCACTCTTCTAAAGTGTCTGTAACATGGGATTCAACATACCTAATTGAATGTTTGTGTTTGAGAATCTGCCAAGAAAAGATATTAGCAATCCTCATGTTAGGAAACCATTGCATTGTTCCTAATTAATTATATGCAGCAAATAGATGAAATAAGAGTCACTTAGTTGACTCATGCACACAGTGTAAGAGCTTTAAAGAAGCACAACTGGTATTAGAATCAGTGTCATCCTCAGAACAATCTTAGTTGTTGTTTGTTTATTTATTTATTTACTGCCCATAGACTTGCATTTTGGGCAGTATATAAATGTGTTAAATAAATAATAAATACATATTAAATAATAAATACATATTACTTTATCATATTTTTTTCATATTTATCTCCAGTCAACACAGATAAAAATACACAACACTCAATAAAAACAATAGCATAGAACAGTTATTTAAAATTATTAATGTATTTATTTATTTACGGTCTTTGACCAAATAGTACAATACATTTACATGAAAAACTAAAACACACTTTCTTCACTAATACATGATGTTAAAAACTCTTGTAGGATATTATATATTTCCAAATTCTGTTAATGGAGTGTACTGCATCCCTTGTACATATCAACATGTACAGAATGCATGATCTCAACACAGAACACTTCCTTATTTATTATTTAGTGATACATGAATATTTTTCAGTCCAGACAAGTTTCGGTATGGCAACTTAGCCACTTGAGGCAACAGATTGGAAGAAAAGGTGAACAACTAATTAATGCCAACAGCTAACAGCTGGCACTCCATTCCCAGCCACAGTGTGGGATCTACTTATTAACCAGTGGCCCAGATATGGGACTACTCTCCACTAAGAGCAGCATCACAACCCTGAGGTGTATTGCTACTCTTAACCAAATCAATAAGATCAAGGTCTTTGCAGAAAATCAATCTCTCTCTCTCTCTCTCTCTCTCTCTCTCTCTCTCTCTCTCTCTCTCACACACACACACACACACACACACACACACACACACACACACTTCAGCCTTTACAGCTGGTGATGCCCTCAAGTAGAGCAGGCCCAGCCATGACCCTGTTGGCCATGAAGCCTCTAACGAATGACCAGAGCTGCTCCTCACACCAAACACATGCCTTAGGTTGTTACGCACAATGGGATTCTGTCTTTTACCTTCTGTTTCCAAGTTACCTAGTCTGTGGGGGTTATTCATGATCAAACTATAGCTAGAGGCTTCACCAATCCCCAAATGCTAGCCTTGGTCCTCGCTCCTTGGATTTATCAACTCCCTCTGGGGAGGCTTTTCTGTACCAAGGAGGAGTGCCTGAAGGACCTTACCAGCTAGTTGATTGGACAGTACTCACCTCCCAGAATGCTCAAGGGGCTTACTCACTCTGGGGAGATTTATCTACCCTTTTGCCCAGAGGAGGCTTCACCATCCGACCCTATTATTTTAAGGCACAGGGCTTGCTTCCTCTGTGAAGACTTATCTACTCATCATAAACCTACTTTCCCACAGCACTTATTTCCCATGGGGAAAAATGGGGTGTTTCGAGTTTCCCCATTGTTTCCTGTGGCCCAAACCAGCTGAACACAGAGTGCACATAGGTTTTGCATTGCAATTTGCAATGCCTTTTTCAACCCTGCCTTGAAAAGCTCTGCAGAAGAAGCACACAGTAAAAGGGAATCTGTCCTCCTCAACACAGAACACATATTTCAAACACAGTCCAAAATGGCCAAAAATGAATCACTAACCCAGAATCCCCTGCCAGCCACAGTGCCTGCGCTGCAGTAACATCATTGGTACAGGTGCTTTCTCACACATGGTTATGACTTACTTTTCTAGCATTGCAACAGCAATGACTTATTTTTCTAGCATTGCAACAGCTGCCACAGCAGCACCCTTAGCAGCAAGCATAGCCATAAGCTCAACTAGAGCAACTTCAAACACATTTTGACCGATTACACCTTGCAATGCAGACTGCAGAGCAGACCAGAGCAGTGAGTGAAATCTCAAGATACAGCAATCATCAAGAAATACTACATACAGTGAGATCATTCATGCAATGAAAAACTGTTCTACTTGGGTTTGGGAACTGTTTGGGTTTGGGAACTGAATTTTCAGTTGTGTGGAAGCAAGGTAAGAGGAAAACCTACCCAGGTTTCTTTCCTATCTTGCTTCCACACAATCACTATACTTAGGTTTCCTCTTACCTTGCTTCCACACAACCAAAAATTGGGAGCGTTCACAGCTCCCAAGCCCAGGTAAAACACAGTTTTGTGAATGACCTCAAAGGGATAGAGCTGCCACCATCCATTTCTCACCACAACACTATCTCACAAACAAAACAAACCACAACTCAAGGAAGGCAGGCACCCAATTTCTGCCTTTGTCAATCTGAGATCCAGCAAAACCAGATACTTAAAGCCGCAATAGCACAACATATTATACTCAGTGCTAAGAAAAGAAAACCACAAAATCAAACCTACCTTCCTTCTCTCCTGATGTATCCTCTTCAAGATAGACTATAAGGGTTCTCTCTGCCTTCCAATGAATACATTTTGAAATTCCTTCTAAAAGTATTTTCCCTCCCTTCCTCCCCACCCAATGGGGGCACAGTTGCCCATGACAACACTTGCCAATATGTGTATGATAACAAGCCAACCAAGAAGCAAGGAGTTCGCAAACCAATCAGCAAAGGAGAACCTGGCCTCAGAAATGGCACTCAAAACAGGGTTGTTCTCCTCAGAGCTCAAAACAGGCCCTCTTAAAAGAGTGTGTTCTGTTTCAAGCTCAAAACACTTGGGAACAGCTATTTTGAGTTGAAACATTTAGCCGTTGAAATGTTCTGCAGGTCCCTAATCAGAGTTAGCTGTGGTAGGAAAAAGGCCTCCTCCTAGCATCTGAGTAACTGCCCAGCTTCAAAGTATACGTTTCCCAAGTGAGTTTTTCACATATACGCAAGCGACAGGCCTGAGTAAGTATGATCAAAAAATACCTGCTAAATTTCTATATGTCAGTTTACACGCCCAGTAAGAAAAACTGGCGATCTCAGTTTGGAGGACAGGTGTGTAACAAGCAATGGGCCAAAGAACAAGAATCTAGAGATTACAGTACATAAGAGTGGAGTCTACAGAAACCTGTGAAAGAGGAGGACTGAGAAGACAGGAAGTTGAAGATGGACGGGTCCAGTGAAAGAGTGGCTATAAACAAAAATCACAGGACTTGGTCAAGTGTACACAGTGGCTCACATACTACACAAGAATGTGTCAAGAATATGTTTCGCAAATATGAAATTTATGCAGATTTCATTACACAAGAGTAAGTTTCTTGGAAATAATGGGCTTAATGTGTATTGCAATTTGTAGAAGTTTTGCATTTGCACTACTTACACAAATTGTGCAAACACTAAATTACTAAGCTGCCGTCCTTTTGTGCAGTGCATGAGCCACTGTTGGAAAGGAGGGAAATAGTTCTGAGAAAGCAAGGAAACTGAAAGTCAGAATAGCTAAAGAAGATGAAGTAGAAAGGTGGATGAAAAGCAGAGACCTGAGAAAACAATACATGATTGAGTCATGGAGTTGACATTACAATTTGTTCTTAAAATAATACTCTGCAGGATTAAATTCCCTTAATGCCATGTTTTCCGTGTGTGAGTGTGTGTGTGTGTGTGTGTGTGTGTGTGTGTGTAAGGTTTTTCAGGCGCTTTCTAGTCCCTTCAGCATTTTGTCGCCACTGTCTGTAGATAAAGAATGAGAGCATGTGTATTAAGCAACTGCTTAAAGGTAAAGTGTGCCCTCAAGTCAATGTCGACTCCTGGCAATCACAGAGCTCTGCGGTTGTCTTTGGTAGAATATAGGAGGGGTTTACCATTGCCATCTCCTGTGCAGTATGAGATAATGCCTTTCAGCATCTTCCTATATTGCTGCTGCCATAGTCTGGGAAACATACCAGTGATGATTCGAACCAGCAACCTCTGGTTTGCTAATCAAGTCATTTCCCTGCTGCCCCATTAGGTGGCTAGTGCATTGTAAAACGCTTTGTCTACCTGATGAGCTTACATCAAGCAATTATGTACTCTCTCTACGACTAATATTTTATTTTTTATTTATAATATTTATAACTCACCTTTCAACAAAGTATCTCATGGCTTTTAAAAAATGGATAAAATTAGCAGTAGTACAGTAATCATAGTCCAACAAAGGTGATGGGACAGGGAGTGGGGTAGCAGCAACATAAAAAGCATGAAGCCAGTAATGTGGCAGAAATATCCTATCAGAACTTTTGTGACTATATCAATTCATGTAAAGTTGTGCATTACGAATTTTGTGATACATTCTTAAAAATCGAAGCAATTTCAAATCTCAACCTACAGTTTTTACCATATTTATTGTTTTCATTCCTCCAGGCATTATTAAAACAGGGGTGGCTAACGTCTGCATTCCCAGGGGCTATTCTATTGCCCAGGGAGTGGTCTAGGAGTCAAAAGTGCTCTAAAATAGTTGGCACTATCTAGCAGTATGTAATTTACGATTATGGAGCACATGTGCTCCGGCACAGCATTGCATACAAATGGGTACACTTATACACTACTTGCAAAATACAAAAAGATGTACCTTTATCTCTAGTTCCTGTAACTCCAAATAATAAGAAATCAAAATTCCACACCTTAAAGTTACATCATATTGTAGTACATAAATGCAAGTTCACTAAAGTCCAGAAAAATTCCTTTGGGCACCAGGTCACCAGTTAGCTATACATATACAAGTAATTTAAAAAAAATAGTCTGGAATAATAAATTTAACATCTGCTAGCACTATTATAAAATAGAATTACTGGGCAACTGGCACGCAATTAATACCATTTTGTTTTTGAGGGAGAGAGAAAGATATGCTGAACAGAGTACATTGTAGAACCTTTACAGACTGCTCTGAGAACATAGGAAGCTGCCATATACCAAGTCCGACCATTGGTCCATCTTGCTCAGTATTGTCTACACAGATTGCCAGCAGTTTCTCCAAAGTTGCAGGCAGGAGTCTCTCTCAGCCCTTTCTTGGAGATGCCAGGGAGGGAATCTGGAACCTTCTGCATGCAAGCATTCAGGTGCTCTTCTCAGAGCAGCCCCATCCCCTAAGGCAGTGGGGTCCTCCAGATGTTGCTGAATAAATTGTAGCTTGGGCTGATGGGAGTTGTAGTTCAGTAACATCTGGAGGCTCCCACTTTGAGAACCACTGCCCTAAGAAGAATATCTTACAAGGGAAGGGAGATCATAAATTTAATAGCTGTTACCTCTTCCGGATGTCCTGTCAGCAGTAGGGCCTTGGTGAGTTGTTCCAACCACCCACAGAACCTGACCTTGCTCCTTTACAATGCCAGGTTGGTTCAAAATGATTTGATCATGGATGAGGTAGACAACTTGGCTTGTATTATTGAGACTTGGTTAGGGGAGGCTAGTGGCCCGATATGGGCTCAGCTTCTCCCTGCTGGATACTTTGCTGTGGAGCAGGTGCATGGTGAATGGAGCTCAGGGGTTGGAGTGGCTGTGATCCATTGGAATAACAGCTCCCTTACCAGAATCTCTGTGAGACAACTGGACCATATTGAGTGTGTGTATCTTGGCCTGGGGGCTCAGAATAGATTGGGGATTCTATTGGTGTGCCAAGCTCCTTGTTGCCCAATGGAGTCCCTATTGCCCAATGGAGCTGGTTGCGGAGTTGGTGTTGAAGTCGCCCAGGCTTTTGGAGTTGGGTGACTCCAATGTTAACTTGGAGGTTGGCTTGTCTGGTGCAGCTCAGGAGTTCATAGCAGCCATGACAACTATGGGCCTATCCCAGTTGGTCATGTGGGCAAAACACACTGCTGGTAACACTCTTGATTTGGTCTTTTGCTCTGATCAGAGTGGTGTTCTGTGGGTGGAGACTCCTAGAGTATCTCCATTGTCATGGACAGACCACCATCTGCTTAAGGTTAGATGCGTGGCCACAACCCACCTCTTCAGGAGTGCTGGACCTATTAGGATGGTCTGCCCAAGAAGGCTATTGGATCCTATAAGATTCCAAGAAGTCTTGGAGGGTTTTGGAGTTGGTTGTGCTGGTAATTCTGTTGATGGCTATGTGGAGACCTGTAATGGGGAGCTTAGCAGAGCAGTAGACACTATCACCCTTCTACATCCTCTCCATTCCATTTCAAAACTAGCTCCATGGTACACTGAACAGCTATGAGAGCTGAAGTGGCAAGGCAGAAGACTAGAGTGTAAGTGGAGGAAGTCTCAACTTGAATCCAATAAGACATTACATAAAGCCCATCTGAAGGCTTTTTCTGTGGCAATGCATGCAGCGAAGAAGCAATTCTATTCCACACATATTGTGTCTGCAATTTCACGTCCAGCAGAGTTGTTGTGAGGGGACTGACTCAGGTTCCCTAGTCTCTGAACTTAGATCTCAATTTTTCATCATCCTGCTGTGATGCTTTTAACAACTTTTTTGTGAATAAAATCTCTCACATTTGAGCCGACTTGAACTCCACAGTTTTGGTGGGGTCAATTGTAGAGGTTTCCAATAACTCCTCTGCTTCAATTAGAATGGATCAGTTTCAATTTGTGAATCTTGAGGATGTGAACAAACTCCTTTCTGGTGTTCAGCCTAGCACTTGTCCTTTGGATTAATGCGCAATCTGGCTTATAACATATAACAGGGAGCTTGTTAGAGGTGGCCTAGTTGACTTCATAAATGCCTCACTGAGGGAGGGCAGGATACCTCCATGTTTGAAGGAGGCAATTGTGTGGCCTTCACTTAAGAATCCTGTCCTAGTGCCCTCAGTGATGGATAATTATAGGCCAGTCTCCAACTTGGGTGGGCAAGGTAATTGAGCGGGTGGTGGCTGATCAACTCCAGGCAGTTTTGGAAGATGCTGATTATCTAGATATATTTCAAACTGGCTTTAGAGCAGGCTTTGGGGTAGAGACAGCCTTGGTTGGCCTGATGGATGATCTCTATGAAGGAATGGACAGAGGAAGTGTGACTATTGGTTCTTTTGGACCTTTCTGCAGCTTTCATTACTATCAACCATGGTATCCTTCCGGATCGTCTGGGGGATTTGGGAATAGGTGACACTGTTTTGCAGTGGTTCCGTTCCTATCTCTCTGGTAGATTCCATATGGTGTTGCTAGGAGATAGTTGCTCTGCTATTGAAATGAGAGTTATTATATGGTGTTCCTCAGGGCTCCATGCAGTCTCTGATGCTTTTTAAGATCTACATGAAACTGCTGGGTGAGATCATCAAATTTGGAGTAGAGTGTTGTCAATATGCTGATGATACCCAAATCTATTTCTCGATGACATCACCATCAGAAAATGCTCATTAAACCCCCACCGCCAAATGCTTACTAAACAGAAAGTAATGGACTGGATGAGGGATAATAAATTGAAGCTGAATTCAAGCAAGACAGAGGAACTCATGCTAAGGGGTCATACTTTGAGGAACATAATAGATCTTCTTGTTCTGGAATGGGTTGCACTCCTCCTGAAGGAACAGGTACGCAGGTTTGGGGTGCTTCTGGACCTAAGCTTAATCCAAGCAAGACGGAGGTACTCATACTAAGGGATAATACTCTGAGGGACATAATATTCTTGTTCTGGAATGGGTTGCACTCTTCCTGAAGGAACAGGTACGTAGCTTGGAAGTGCTTCTGGACCCAGGCCTCACTCTGGTTTCTGAGGTTGAGGCTATGGCCAGGAGTGCTTTCTATCAACTTTGGTTGATATGACAGCTGCATCCATTCCTTGAAGACAATGATCTCAGAACTGTGGTGCACGCTCTGGTAACCTCTAGGCTTGACTTATGAAATGCGCTCTATGTGGGGCTGCCTTTGTATGTGATTTGGAAACTTCAGTCGGTTCAAAATGTGATGGCTACATTAGTCTCTGGGATTTCTCAGAGATACCATATTATGCCTGTTTTAAAGCAATTGCATTGGCTACCAATAGGTTTCCGGGCAAAAAACAAAGTGCTAGTAATTACCTTTAAAGCCCTAAATGGCTTAGGACCTGGTTACCTAGGAGAGTGCTTTCTTCTGCATGATCCCCACCAGTGTTCCCTCTAACAGGGATTCCCAGATGTTGTTGACTACAATTCCTATGCAAAAGCCATTGCAGCTGGAGATTCTGGGAGTTGTAGTCAACAACATCTGGGAATCCCTGTTAGAGGAAACACTGATCCCTACTACTCATTAAGATCATCAAGAGAGGTCTGTCTTCATATGCCAGCCCATCTGGTGGTGACTTGGGAGCAGGCTTCCTCTGTAGTCACTCCTGGACAATGGAATGAGCTCCCTATAGACATTTGCGGTTTAACATCTTTACCAGCTTTCAAAAGAGGTCTTAAGACACATTTTTTTAGCCTGGCTTTTAGTAATCTTTGAATGATTTACATCATTTTAATTTGTTATTTTAATAGTTTATTTTATTTTGTTTTTATTGTGTTTGTTTTTGTGAACTGCCTAGAGCCTCTAGGATCAGGCAAAATATAAATTAAATAAATAATAATTAATAGATTCAGCACATCTAATTAACATGTGAAAACTACTAGCATAAAATATGGTAATAGCAACTATCTTAAATGGCTTTCAGAAATCATTGATAATACTACAGAGTACAGTTTATCAATGCCTATACCATGAGAGCAAAATGACTTCTCTGTTCATAGCCAATACTCCAGGATTCTGGAGTACCAGATCCTGGAGACAAACCACTTGCATAGTGGAGTTTCAGAGAAATGTCGCTGACTGCTTTGGAAACAGAATAATGGACTAGATGGCTCTTTTTGATCTGATCCTTCCAAGCAATTCATATGCTCTTGAGCTGGTCTTGTGGTAGCAAGCATGACTTGTCCCCTTAGCTAAGTAGGGTCCGCTTGGCTGTATATGAATGGGAGACTAGAAGTGTGAGCACTGTAAGATATTCCCCTTAGGGTATGGAGCCGCTTTGGGAACAGCATCTAGGTTCCAAGTTCCCTCCCTGGCATCTCCAAGATAATGCCTGCAACCTTGGAGAAGCCGCTGCCAGCCTGTGAAGACAATACTGAGCTAGATAAACCAATGATAAACCAATGACTCGGTATATGGCAGCTTCCTATGTTCCTATAAAATTTAACGTATTAAATACAGTATTTAATGTTTTATAATGAGTTGTGTATATATTACAAAATATAATATTCTGCGCTTCCAATATCATTCCACAAATAGGATGAAAGAGTTTTCTACCCAGTCTACATTGTCTGTGATGGGTGAGGTGTGTTTTTAAAATTGTAATCTGTATACGGGGTCATGGAAAAATACTTTACAATGGTTGACTAACAGTCTTATTATGAACTTAGTTTTAGAATATCTTTGTATACTTTATTGTTAACATTTTTATTTGAATTATGTTCTCATCTACTACCCAAACTAAGGAATAAAGCTCTGCTGTCAGTAATATTTTATTTCCAAATTAATATGCTTGTGAGAGCAGTACTGATAACTTTATATTGTGAGTTGATTTATGAGTATTTAATCTATAAATAATTTAGAATTTAAGATTGCATTTCTGTCCTATAAACAGGCAACCCTTTACATTATATATGTGCAATTCCAAATTAATTATCATCTTGCAAATCTTATTTTTCATGAGTTCATGATATAGATAGATAGATATTAAAATTCCCAGAATAGTAGTTAACAGCATTATGTGTCAAGCAGAAACTGAATACTAGTTAACAGAATAGAATAGTAATAGATTAACCTTGAAAGTTTCTTATTAGTGAAACACATCCTAAATAAGGCTCAGCCAATGCTGTTGGGTATATGTCAGTTCTAAAGTTGTGGGGAGTGGTGGGGTGTGAGTTTAATTCAATTTCTTTCACAATACCTCCACCCAACCTTTTTGCTGCCACCACCCGTTCATGATTCTGGCAAACACAATTATGCTCCCTGGTGCTGTTGGGCATTATGTTTTGACTTTATATTTACCCACATGGTAAATATAAGATTCGATTCAAATTTATTCAAGATTTGGATTCCTCCTATTCCCCCAGATTCCCAGCATTCGTTTTTTTTTCAAAGCTAAGCTCTAGCCCTTGTAGAAGTGGAGCTATGGAGCAAAATGTGTGGTCACTATTTTTCAAGTGTTTGGATTCTTTGGTGTATAATAACCTCTCCTTATAATGAATCCCTATGAGTCCCTTATAATAAAAAAAATTAAAGCTGGGGATCCATGTTAGGGTTAGGATAAGGCAACTTTGAATCCCCATTATTTCCTATGGCAGAAATATATAAAATCTGTAAAAACTAAAAGAAAATCATTAAAAATCAAACAAGTGCCCCACTGTCTTGGAATTTGGGTGTAGGTGGCATCCATGGGGGACCTACCCACTACTCAAATTTGGTGCCCATAGGACCTTTTTAAGTTGTCCGAATTGATCCAAATATGAATCAAATCAAATCCAAATTGAATCAGGGTGATTTGGGGAGACAGATTTGGGCACATAACAAATCAGGGGTGATTTGATTCGGGCACAAATCGATTCATGCACATCCCTGGTTTGCTAGGACCACAAGCCCTTCCTATTACAAAATCACTAACCCTCCAAAATCTACAAAATCTACTCCTCCAGAAAAACAGCAACCACCCACTGAGAATAGTGTTTAAAAGTTTTAGTGTTTAAAAGTTGAGAGGGGTCTCAGTCCTAATTCTAAAGTTTGCAACAGAGGTCAAATTACTATCACCCAATGGGCAAACCTTTAGGAGACGGAAGCAGTCCTTCTCCCACCTGAGAGTCTGGCAATCCCTTATCATATCTTTTCTCCAAAAGGGCTGAGGGCAGCACATTCATACAGGCCCTAGTAAATGCTACCCTACCCTGCTTCAAGTGCTGTATTCGGACACTTCTCTTAAAGTTAAATGCAACCTTCAAGGTCATCTAACGAGTGCTATTGTGACTCAGAGAGGTGTTAAGCAGGGCTGCATACTTGCTCCACTATTATTTAATTACTACATAAATTCTTTGGTGGAACAATTGAGCCATTTAGATTTCCACTCTCCTAAATTTGCAGGGAGGAATGTATCTATCTTGCTTTATGCAGATGCGGTCCTCTTGTCGAGGACGCCAATTGGCCTCAAAAAAACGCTGAGCGCATTAAGTCTGTACTGCAAGGAGGAGGGTTTGGAGATAAATTTCCAGAAAACCAAAATAATGGCTTTTGCACGGAGACCTAAGATTCGCATTTGGAGGATCGAGGGTCAACTTATCGAGCAGGTATCATTCTTTAAGTACCCAGGGGTAGTTTTCCATGCTGGGGGCACTAGGAAGGCCCACGTGAACTACGTAGCCTCCAATGCCCAGAAAAGCTCACTTGCCATTCTACAGTACTTGCGATCAAAAGGTGGCTACTACTTACCAGCAGCTTTTAAGCTATTCAAAGCAAAGTCACTGTCCCAACTACTTTATGGAGCGCAGCTGGGGCTTTTTCCAAATACAACAACTTTGGAATGTGTACAGTCAAAATTTTTGAGAACTGCCCTTAATATTCCAAGATCTGTTTCAAATGCTGCTGCCCGTTTGGAGACTGGCTTTATTAGGGTGGAGACCAGTATCTGGATTATTATCCTCTGTTACTGGCTCAAACTAATTTATCATCCAGTTGGCCTGGCTCCTCTAATTTTACAGGATGATTTTGGCTCCAGGTGGATCCAGTCTATTGAGGCTAAAATAGCTACTTTGGGCCTCTCTGTTATAATTCTATCTAAGCTGAGATTTGATCAGGCAAGGTTGCTGGTTAAACAACAAGTGTTCGACCGAACACCAAAGTGACCTTGGGAAGGTCTCCAAATTTTACATCTCCGAGGAAAGAAGATATCTAGTCTCTGCAATGAATTATTTTACTTGGTTGGAATTTCTGAGGTATAGGAAAGCTTTTACCTTGGCTCGTTGCCATTGTTTACCCTCGGCAATTCTAGAAGGGCGCTATAGAGGGGTTCCATTTGCTGACAGACTTTGCCCTTGTGGGTTGGATCAGGAGGAAACTACTGAACATGTTCTATTATTCTGCCTGTTTTACAAGGATATCCGTGAATCTTTCATTACTCCTTTGCTTTGTAAATTTCCCGGTCGACAGGAGCAATTTTATTGTTCCTTGTTGCTTTCGGACTCAGAGTGTTTAATTACATCTAATGTGGCTAAATTCTGTGCTGCTGCCATAAATATACGTCACCGGATGGTTAATAAGGATATTTTACTGTTTTAAATTTTTATTATCACTATGTTTTCAATTTTGTCAATTTTTAAAAACTAATTCTAATTTCAGCGTGTTTTAATTACATATATTCAATTATATAACTGTAATTTTTCTCTTCTGTTTTGGCTTGTGGCTGTAACATTAAAGAACTTGAACTTGAACTACCCTAAACTTTAAAAAGAGTAGGGAAGCTAGATAACTAGCACCGCTATTCTCCAAAGGGGGCATGATCCCAAAGAACAAAGGAGAACAGGTCCTGTTTCCCCAAGAAACAAGATTCTGATACTCAGTGTCATGGAGACGTTGTAAAAGTATATCCTTTACCTTCTCAATTCCCATAAGTAGAATTTCAGAAGGAGATAGACCCATTTGCAGTATTTTATTGTTGAAGTATGACAGCCAAGGGCTAGGAAAAGAGTCCCTCCATAAAAACCAAAAGTATTAGTTTTGGTTCCAAGCTGATATTCTAAGCAAAGTTTAATCCATTTAATAAAGGTAAGCTCCCATGCTTTCGTTTAGAGGAGATAGTAAGGGATCCAGACTCTAAACATAATGCTAAATAAGGTACACATCTGGGTACCCAAAAAATAGCTCTAAGGAAGATTGATTGAACCCTTTCCATCTCAGATGTTACTCCCTGAATCCAGAGTGGAATCCCATAAAATAATTGAGCTAAAACCTTTCCTCGAAAAACCTGGAGAGCCATAAGTGTATACTGGCCTCCTTTGGAATAGTAAAATCACAAGAGAGCACTGAGGGCTTTACATGCAATGGAGATAAAATATAATTTTTGAGATTTCCAATTGATTATATTGAAAATGTATACCAAAATATTTAAATTTATAAACCTGTTTGATGGTTTCTTTGTTTACCACCCACTTGTAAAGTTTCCTAGCTTTGGTAAAAAGCAGGACCTTAGATTTCTCATAATTAATAGATAAGATATTATCAATACAATAGCAAACAAAAGCTTCCAGCAATCTAAGGAGACCAAGATGGGTCTGGGACAGAATCACTGCATCATCCGCATATAGCAACACTGGCACACGAATATCTGTCAGTTTTAGGGCATGCAAATCCACCGATCGTAAACACTGTGCTAAATCATTAATAAAGAGATTGGACAAATAAGGGGCCAGAACAAAACCCTGCCTGACCCCACAAGTGACAGAAATTAAATCAGTTAATGCCCCATTAGGAGCATATCTAACTCGGATGGAAAAATTGACATGGAGCTGCATAATCAGGAACAACAATCTTTTGTCCATCGAGGATTTCCCAAGTTTGGACCACAGTAATTCCCTAGGAATAAGATCAAACACAGCTTTTAAATCCATAAAAGCAGCAAAATGTCTACCTTTGGGAGCACTAGAATATTTACATGCTAGATGGTTCAAAATCATACAGTGGTCAAGAGTGGAACGACCCACTCTAAAGCCTGCTTGCCCGATCCCTAGGATCTGCTGATCGGAAATCCACGCTTCAAGTTTGGATAACAAATAAAGAGCATATACTTTGCCCACCACCAAAAGCAGGCTAATGGGCCTGTAATCAGTTTTCATGTAATGTTATGGGACTTAACAAGGGCACACATTGTCACAACATTATTAATGTAAAAAATGAAGTAGACTATAAAGCCTTTTCCAAACTGTAACATAAACATTAAAGTGTATCTGGTATCTCTTCTATTGGAGTCCATTTTTAATCTAAACATTTGCAGCAGCATTGCCCTTAGGTTGGCTGTTGAATATTTAATCCTACATTGATTGATTGCAGTGTTAATGAAGAGGCATTCACACGATTGTAGATTAAAATATAGCCACAACTTTATTGAATAATAGCACAACAACATTAGCCCAACCCTTCATACACTCGTCCTTCTATATGCCTCTCAATCTCAGTATCCTTGAACTCTTTCCCAAAACCTCTTTCCATCAACTAAAAGACATGTCACCCTTTTCCCTCCACCAGGTTGTGACAAGCAGTAACATAAAGAGCAGAAAGACTCCCAAGTACGGCAAAAACAGCCCCACTCCACATCCAGTCTGAGCATGGGTGAAAAATTCCCTCTTGGTCCCCGTAAAGAGCAACCAACTAACACCTAGGTGTTTCCAGCAAAAGGGAAGACAGGCAAGTCACATGTTCTGCCCAGTCTTCTTGTCCATGTTGTCTGCAAAACAAGGTTGTTCCTTAAAAAGCCTAGCTTCCTGTCTCTTGCCCCTTGAGTTCACGCTTTGCATGCAGAAGGTTTAGGTTCTTTTTTTTTTTTTTTGCTTTAAATTTTTTATTGATTTTAACAATATCTTAAAAATCTCGTTACATCAAACAATAAACAAAAAAATGACTTCCAGCTCACTAAACAGCGTGAATCACTAATTATACAATTAACCCTTTCTGTAATAATTCAAAACATATATCCTATACCTTACCAAACTCGATTTTAGTCTACTCAACCTGCTAATATTGCTAAATTTCAAACCCTGTTGAAAAATCAATATTAGGAAAATAGTTCTTCCTAAGGTTCTTTTTAATAAGCATAATAAAACAGTGGTTGAAAAAGAGAATCTGGGACAGAAGTGTCCTTCATGCTTGCACAATGAAGTATGACTTTCCCCAGACAGCTAAGAAACCCCAGATGCTTGCCAGAAAACTATTTTTTTCCCTCCCCCCACCCCATCCCTCCAGCTTCTCTGTTGGCTATCGGGTCAGTGACAGAGTGGCAATCAGTGGTTATTCTATGACACATTGGGGCTATTCTGACAATCACAAAAATCGGGCTAGGAAAGCCTAGCCCGATTTTTGCAGGTCGTTAGAACCACCGGGCTCGCAGCCTAGCCCAGTGGTTCTGGAGTGGCTAACCCGCTCCTGTAGCCCGCCCCTTAGCCCGGGTTTGCAGAGCGAGCACTCCACAAACTCAGGCTATCTGCTCGTGAGTAGTGGGCTCTGCGCCGCAGCTACTCATGAGTAGACCCCCAGTCAGGAGGCTTAAAAGCAGCCTCCCAGCTCGGGGGTCTCCCCAGTATGCCCTGTGCTCTCGCACAGGGCATACTGGGGCTTCCGGGGGCCACGTGGCTCCCCAGCTCCCGCCGGCTCCATCTCAGAGCCGGCAATCATGTGGGCAGCCGATCCAGCCACCCAGGGCTCCCTCCCCGCTCGTGAGCAGGGAGAGTGGGTTTAGCCCGCTATTCCCACTCACTTCCCCAAACCGGGTCTTACGGATCGTGAGACCCGGTCCATTGAGGTCATTCACACAATTGAAAACTGTGTTCTACCCAGGTTTAGGAGCTGTGTGTACTCCCAATTTTTGATTGTGTGGAAGCAAGGTTAGAGGAAAACCTGGGTAGAAGTGATTGTGTGGGAGCAAGGTAGGAGAAAAAGCTACCCAGGTTTTCCTCTAACCTTGCTTCCACACAATCACTTCTACCCAGGTTTTCCTCTAACCTTGCTTCCACACAATCAAAAATTGGGAGTACACACAGCTCCCAATCCTGGGTAGAACACAGTTTCCGATTGTCTCCCCACCCACAAACTTATCCCCAGGGGGATACTCTAGGAGCATCAATACTTTTAACATGGTTTTATGCTAAATTGCTCTATCACCATTATATTATTAGGTGTTCTTGAAAAGTGTAGAGTCCACAAAAACTAAGGATTAATTGAATTGTTTTGTATAAACTTTTTGTAGTATATAATACATAACCAGTTTGCTTTGTTTTCTGGTTCACTCTCATTTGAAGAGACCAATATTGCACAAACTAGGTGCTAATTTTAGAACAGGGCACAGGAAGACAATAGAAAAACTCTATACTTTCTCAGATAAAGATAATAAAGATCAGAATAATGTAGATGAGATTCTTCAATATATTCCATGTTAGTAATAAAGCCTACAAGTGATTCAATAACACTTAAAGCTGCGCACCAGCATTATGGAAACACATATTACATTGTTTCCAATGTAAGTCATAGTCTTGAAGCATACTCCAGTGAGTGGGCAGGGGGGAGAAACCGGCAATGGGGCAGGCAGTCAGGACGGCGATGGGGAAGGATGGGTGGCCAGTGGGCGGGAGAAGACCGGACCGGGAGGGTGGTTGGCCATCAGAAAAGAAAATGGTGGCAGCGGTGGGCAGGAAGAAAGTGGCAGCTGGGGGAGTGTCTGGCAATGGGAAGGCGGGCAGGGGAGAAAACGATAACGGGGTGGGTGGGCAGCCAGTGGGGGGGGGGGGTAGAGAAACAGAGGCTACAGCAAACTAGAGGCACAGATGCTCTGTGCCCGGCCCATCGCATCCATATTCTTCATTGTAGTTTTAAATACTGTATAACATATTCAATTTTTCAAAATAAATAACCTGGTTAATTATTTCTGTAGTGATTGTTTGCATCAGAAAACTATATAATTAGCAGATTTATTGGTATATTGCAATCCATTACTTCCTTTTCACCCTTGAAACAAGAACTATAGATATTTGTAACTAACAATTTAAATTTTTATCTAAAGAGTTACTGAATCACTTGTAGGCTTTATTACTAACATGGAATATATTGAAGAATCTCATTTACATTATTCTGATCTTTATTATCTTTATTTGAGAAAGTATAGAGTTTTTCTATTGTCTTCCTGTGCCCTGTTCTAAAATTAGCACCTAGTTTGTGCAAAATTGGTCTCTTCAAATGAGAGTGAACCAGAAAACAAAGCAAACTGGTTATGTATTATATACTACAAAAAGTTTATACAAAACAATTCAATTAATCCTTAGTTTTTGTGGACTCTACACTTTTCAAGAACACCTAATAATATAATGGTGATAGAGCAATTTAGCATAAAACTATGTTAAAAGTATTGATGCTCCTAGAGTATCCCCCTGGGGATAAATTTGTGGGTGGGGAGACAATGAGGTAATTCACACAATCGAAAACTGTGTTCTACCCAGGTTTGGGAGCTGTGTGTACTCCCAATTTTTGATTGTGTGGAAGCAAGGTTAGAGGAAAACCTGGGTAGCTTTTTCTCCTACCTTGCTCCCGCACAATCACTCCTACCCAGGTTTTCCTCTAACCTTGCTTCCACACAATCAAAAATTGGGAGTACACACAGCTCCTAAACTTGGGGAGAACACAGTTTTCAATTGTGTGAATGACCTCAATGGACCGGGTCTCACGATCCGTGAGAACCGGTTTGGGGAAGTGAGTGGGAATAGCGGGCTAAGCCCACTCTCCCTGCTCACGAGCGGGGAGGGAGCCCTGGGTGGCTGGATCGGCTGCCCACACGATTGCCGGCTCTGAGACGGAGCCGGCGGGAGCTGGGGAGCTAGATTTGTACCCGAATCTAGCCAATGGACCACAGGGGTGATTCGTTTTGTCTCCGAATCACCTGAATCAGCTAGATACGGGTACAAATCGATTTGTATCCAAATCGATTCGCACATCCCTAATGTTTTGTCTTCAAGATGTTTTTTGTTACTTTCTTGGCAAAGTTGATAGGAGCTGAATACTCAAACATCCTAACTGTATCCTAACCTAAAATGTTAATTTCCCCCCAAATTATTTGCAATTATTATTTTTAAAACATAGTATTTTTAAAAAAAATGTCTAGATGTATTTGAATAAATCAGTGCATTTATTCTTCAACATACTCTGAAATGACACAAGTTTGCTTCCTCCTCCCTCAAAATTTGCGGAGGTAGTTTACATCTCTCCCCCACCATAAAATCATAAAAGTTTGAAAACAAACAACTTCTTTTAATTATCTTCTTGAATAGGCATAGATTATATAATCCCTTGCTGTTATCTCTTCATTCAGCTCAATTACTTTTGGTTGAACTAGAGCATATCTTTTAGAAATACTTTGTGCCACTGGTACCACACAGCAGCCATAAAGCTAATAGATTGATCTCTCTGAAGATTAAGGGAAGACATGTGACATGAAATACCTGTCTTGTAACTCCACATTTTTTTTCTTAGCCGTTGATAGAAAATGTACTCTTTAGAAAAGAGCCCATAGCTGGATAGTGGCAGTAAGAGGTAAAGATGGATCTCAGAAAAACACCAATTTCCCCCAAACAGGAAAGAAAAAAAGGTATGTTGAGCTTTTTTTTTTTTTTTGCTTTTTTTTTTGCTTTTTTTTTTTTTTGTCCATGGAATATGGAACAGAATATCCAGTTACAGAATACAAAACATATTTGACCACATACAGATACAACAAATATTTATATACTGGTTTTCAACAAAAGTTCCCAAAGTGGTTTACATAGAAATAAATAAATAAAATGGCTCTCTTTCCCCAAATGGCTCACAGTCTAAAAAAGAAACATAAGATAGGCACCAGGAACAGCCACTGGAGAGATACTGTGCTGGGAATGGATAGGACCAGTTGCTCTTCCCCTGCTCTATGAAGAGAATCACCACTTTAAAAAGGTGCCTCTTTGCTCAGTTAGCAAGGGACATACAACCCATTTAAATCTGCTCTGCAACCTATAATTACTAGAAATTGATAGATTGGGTTTGAAGTATTGTTCCTTGAACAGAGCTCTTATCATGGAAGGAAGGTTGTGTTCGTATAAGTACTGCTTCCTGGAATGCAACTCTCCTTATGTGACTGGATAGAGCTCCACCATGGAGTGGTAAGTTAGGATCCAATCCACAGCATTTAACTAATTAAATTTTATTAGACTTCTGTTATAATGATGCATTAAAGCAGGCCTGTTCAACTTTGGGCCCCCAGCTGTTTTTGGACTACAACTCCCATAATTCCCAGGCGCAGTGGCCAATAGCCAATGGCAGTTCCAAGCCAACTGCTGCAGGAGGGCCAAAGTTGAGCACGTCTACATTAAAGGCATACAAATATATCTTTCTTTGCCAGAACATATACTAAACCATTTATCTGGGGATATACCAGTTCTTTTATGCCTTTATGTGGAGGTTTCATAACCCAAAACAAGCTAATCAAGAATGAATAAATTTTCATTATGGTCAGTGACCAGCCGTTAGCAATTAATGATAAAAGTAAAAATCAGAATAAAACATAATGAGATCACAACAACAGAGGCAGGTAATAAAACATCAGCACATAGAGGGGTCTCATATACAATTAGTCAATTGCCCCTGTCTCAGTTTACAAGCTGTCACACAGAATCTTGCTACCGCAGCTGTAATGGCTATATACTGGTCTGCCAGAAGGAAGGAAATGTTTTATTCTTCCAATAAACTAAAATAAATAAATTCCAATTTATATATTGTATAATAAATGCAGACAGTTGCATTTATTATTATTAAAAATTGAAACACATAAATGAAGCTATTCAGAATGCATCAGATCTCCTGCAAACGTAATTTGAAACTTATGAAACATTAATGTGTGAAGTACATAATGCTTTTAGACTACAGAATAAAAACAAATGAAAGATGGAAATAATATTAAAAGTATGCATCAACACAGTGGTATTTTCCTGTTTTCTAGCCAGAGCATGTTTATAATACCCAAGATAGGTGAATCTATTTGGACATGTGTACAATATACAATGCATATTTTAAAAATACCAAATACATATTATCTAGCTGTAGTGTTGTGAATAGCTCAACATTTACTTCTTTATGTTTAAAATTGACTTCCTCCACAAAAGTGCTAGTGGCATGGAGAAGCTGTTCCTGAAAAGAAGCATCCTGCAGAAGTTGTCCAGAAGCAGTTAATCTGTTATTTGCAAAAGAACTGAAAATGTTACAGTCTATATGGATGGAGAACTGGAGTGCCTGGGGGAAAGTGAGAGGTACCAGCAGACTTGGGGTGACACTCAGATATGTTGATTTCACAAAGATTTGAAGAAAAAAGCCTAAGGGGGCAAAAAAACACGCAACGACAACCCTCAAACTGGCCCCATGTTAGTCAATGGGACAGAATGTGTGCAAGCTCAGTTAAGAGTGGGGGGAGCTAATGGAACTCAGAGAACCGGAGGGTGAAGGAGGACTTGAGCAAAAAGAGAGGGAGAATTCTCAGCTTGAACAACTCTCTCTGGTCAGGAGGGAAAGCTGTCTAGTATTATCTCCACAGAATAAAACATGGGCACTCTGTGGCTCCCTCACCAGTCAGGTAACCCTGATCTGATTCTGAAGGGGAAGCAGTTTGACACAGTTAAACTCTTAGTGTTTTAAAAGTGTTGTCCTCGCACATGTTGATAGGCAAGTTCTGAGGGAATTTCCACACGTTTCCCTAGTTTTATGGAAACACTGGAGCTTCAGATAATTACACAAAACTGAAGAGCCATGTTTCTTAACATTAATTATTGACTATTGAACATTAACCAGTGTCCCACCCCCTATTTAAAAAGTAGGCTCAGATAACACATGTACACCAGGCTGTAGTGCAACATTTTGTTGCTGGTCCAAAATTGTCTGTTTCCGCAAGGATCCTTATTGACGCACAATCAGAACATCATAATACCTAGAGGGCTCCCCCCCAAACTGCCTCAATATAACTCAATAGCATGGAAAGTATGAAAATTCAGAGGGCACCAATCAGCACGGCTCGGGGGGGACGGACGCGGGCGGCTTCTTTGAGGTAAAGGGAGCTGGTGCTGTGTGCCACCCAGCAGCCCCTACAGCGGGGAATCACCTCCGCCACTCACCTGGCTCCTGCGGAGGCAAGACCCCGCCAGCGGCCAGGTGAGTGGTGGAGGCGATTCCCCACCACAGGGGCTGCTGGGTGGCACACAGCACCAGCTCCCTTTACCTCAAAGAAGCCGCCCGCCGCCCCCTCCCCCCGGAGGAGAGTTCATAAGCTGTGCCTGGCTTGAATGAAAAGAGCAGGAACTTTCTCAGTATGAAGAATACTCAAGGCAGTCACAACCTGTTCTGCTTCTGAGGGGAAAAGATGTCAAACTCGTGCTTTCTCACCAGTCATTTCACAGCTTTGTGTTTCTGTGGGGAGGAGGGTTTGACACATTTAAGCTCTTTGTGTGGGTGTTAACTGCTCCCTCAATTACATAAAGACAACTGTATGTGTGTGAATTGCCCTGAGGAATGTAGGGGGAGGTTGTGCACTGAATATGTTAATCTGTTGCTCATTGTATGTATACATTCACATAATAAACAACATTCACTATTAGATATAATCTATTCTACTATCCCTTGCCCTCCCTATAACCTGAGTAAATATTAATGAAAAATTAAACTGGCCAAATTTTCACCTTGAAAATTTGGGGCTGGATGATGTTCGAAAGGGACTGAACATCACTGTGCCACCCCCCTCCCCACCCAACAAAAAGCCCAGAAAGCCTGGGGTGGGGGGCGGATTGCATATGACGTAAAGGCCAAGCTAGAGTAGGGATTTCCCTCTTTGCTAACTTTGTTTTTTTCTACCCTGCTCAGCTTTGTAGGCTTAAGTAACACATGCACACCGGTGATATACTGTACTGCAATATTTTGTTGCAGGTTCATACTTTATTTATGTTTGCTTACATTATTATATCATTACATTACCAGAGTTTTAGGTCTTTTTACACAGCACTTAGTTGCACATTATGAAAGAAGCCAACAAAAATTCCATTATTGCTCACTTCTGGAATAAATTATCTATGTGTCAGAAGCAGGTATGTTACACTAAAAACAATCTCAAGCAAAATTCCATATAGTTTTTATAGAACCTGTGTCCATGTTTTCTTTGTCCCATCCAATGAAGATTTTGCTTTCTCACCCCTCAGTTTCTGTGCCCCTAAATGAGAGTCCTGTCACCTCCAAAGCCTCACATTCTATGAAAGCCTTAGGACACAAAATATACTGTTCTCTAAATATGTCTCCAAAGTACCTAGTGTCATTTAACAATAGCCACCATTTGACAATGTCCTCTGAGAATTATAGCATCATAAAGATGTAAGGATCTTGGAGGTCTTCTAGTTCAATTCCCCACTCAGAGTATCTAGCAACTCGGATGCTGTTCTTACAAGGAGTGGGTGGAGGCAGGTCCCAGCAGCTCTGTTTCCTCTTCCTGTTGTGTAAAGCCTAGGAATCTTTCTCACTCCTGTAACCACAGGACAACCACACTTATAAGCACATTTTCATTCATGGTTGACAGCATGGATTTGTTGTAAGGATGTGTACAAACTGAGGTTGTGAACTAAGTGGTGAGTGGAAGCTTTAAGAAAGAAGAGAGCAACTCCTTGCCTGCTCTCCACTGCCCCATGCATCTTCCCGCTGGGGCAATGCTTGTGCAAGGACCCATACATGGAGCCAGCATTCTTGCACGGGCACCATTTGCGTGGTCAGCAACACCATCTTCATATTCTGTTGTTTTTCCATGAGATCTATTAGCATATAAATTCACTAATCGATATGTTCCTTGCATTTTGGTCAGATATTTCTCCTAAAGTCTTAGTAATAGTAGTAGTTTTGATTTCATTTCAAAGGTTAGATCTAGAGAAGTGTGAGACTTGTGATTGCAAAATAGGGCTTTTTATCTGCTTCCTGCTACATTCCCTGCTCTCTGTAAAGCTGTTCCTGAGGGCCGAGTCACCCTCCAAAATGACATGGATTTTGTGAAGGGCCATAGCTGGTGAAGGAAATTGAAGATTCTCTGTGTGTGACTTCTGCTTATTCAAGGGGCTCCCTGGATCCCATCCAATATTTTTATATCATGTTAAAGGTTGACATCCGGTGCAATAAACTGCTTGCAGGAAGACGTTAAGGTAGTACAAAACTTTTGTACTAACTCTGAAGCTTGCATTCCAAGGTAGTGTTGCGCTACTGCAAGCATGCTTGCAGTTGTTCAATAGTTGTGCATTTGCCGAACACCTCATTTATTCCAATGGAAACTTTTTTGCAACAGCACTATACCACAATAGCTCTTTTATACAATCCCCATTTTAAGCCTAACTAAGCTAACTTCTTGTGCTACCACAAATGTACTAGTTCTGCATCCAGTTCATTACTCTGTGGGCCAACATTATATTAACAAACTGGCAGTTCACAGCAGACATGTCTTTCTGTGGGGGCTACAGTCTCAACACCCTTCTCCACCTGAAAAAGACTTCTCACAGGCCCAGTTCATGCACTTACCAGATTAGCAGTAATTAAGTGGTAGAACAGATGGCATATGCCCCTCTCTTCTGCCGCACCTATAAATATTGTGTAAGGTGGTAACTGTTCCTCCAACAGTGGAGAGAAGGTCATGCAAAACATGCTTATTCATGTACAATACCTTATCAGGTGTTTCTGTACTCACACATTACGTTATAGGGGAACAGAAGTGAAATGTGCCTGCCAAGTATATAGAGCTGACCACAGTTTTGGAGACTTGTTAAATAATGGATAGGGTGGTGGTGAAAATACTCTCCTTTCCACAAATCTGCACTAACCACTACCAACAGAAGCTTTTCACAGTACTCCTAGTGGAGTAGCAAGACACTCCAGAGTAGCTGTGCTTAGCATACACTGCTGATTGCTGAATGTGGGGAATTTCCCCCGTAGCTGACTTCTGTGCAACTAGTTAATCAGATCCATGTGGAGAAACCTTTTTTCTTTTTCTTTTTTTGTATATAGACTGCTATATCTGGACTAGATATAAATATTTCCATAGCCACCTTGGGGTTTTTTTTTTACTATTCATTCACAACATATTCAAAGTCTTGTTTCTTTAGCTTAACATTTAAGTTAACCTTATCCTGAACCATCAAGTCCCAAATATAACTCCTTATTCCAGAGTCGTCCCATGGGTTACATTAGGTGCTAAATTTTCCAGACCACAGAACCTTCAAAAATTGTATAGTTTGCTTCAGAGGAGTGCAGTAGTGACCCACTCCAAGCATGGCATCCTGTGCACCCACACACCTCACTGAGAACATAAGTTACTAGCTAAGAAAAACGAACATTTCAAATCCAAGAGTAATGAGGAGCCAAATCTCAACATCTCAGTGTTCAGGTGAAAGAAACACAGAGATCATTCACACAATCTTGAACCGTGTTCTACCCAAGTTTGGGAGCAGTGTGTGCTCCCAGTTTTTGGTTGTGTGGAAGCAAGGTAGGAGGAAAAGCTACCCAGGTTTTCTTCCTCCCTTGTTTCCACACAACTGAAAATTGGGATCACACACAGCTCCCAAACCTGGTCAGAACACGGTTCAAGATTGTGTGAATGACCTCACAGTGTGACTGACATAAAGGCAATTATTACAGGACTGGTAACTGGTCAAGTTCATTCTACAAACCAGCTTCCTGTAACTATCAGATCTTTTATTTGGTTTCCTGTCAGCTTTCCTTGGGCAAATGAAATAACATCTAGCTTTAAATGCTGTAGTATACCACATTCCACAGTACTTCGAGGATGATAGTTCAGCTCAGTCCATGCTGTTTTTTTCTGCTGGTTGATATGCTGGACATCCAGCAGTCTTAATCTTATATGGGTATTTCTGAGCTGTTCCCCAGCCTGGAAAGGACCAAACATTGACTTCATCCTTGCAGACTACTATTCCCGGTTTGAATGATTTAACAACCAGACAATGGATTGGCAATGATAGCAATATCCATCATGTTGGGGGGAAATATCAATCGCTACCTACGGGACTTCTGTTGGCACCTACACATTCCTACCAGGTGGTCTAGATTTCCAACCCCTCTCTTTGAATGCAAAATTTATTTATTTATTTGCATCACATTGGAATGCAAAATACTGCATGTCGTCTTCTGCTCCCCTTTCAACATCATATTATGGTTTATGTTTGCTAACAAATGTATAGCCTTGACCTTCTTTTGTACATATCATACCATCACCCTCTGTCCATTAAAGCAGACTGTAGTTGCACTCTGTGGATATATCTGGTTTGTTGAGGGTTTATAGTGCCTACATAGGTCAACTCGATGCTCAGAAGAGCCTCTGCCAGCTCTAGTAAAGTGTGCCCTCGAGTCGATTTTGATTCCTGGTGACCACAGAGCCCTGTGGTTGTCTTTGGTAGAATACAGGAGGTGTTTACCATTGCCTCCTCCTATGCAGTATGAGATTATGCCTTTCAGCATCTTCCTATATCGCTGCTGCCCGATATAGGTGTTTCCCATAGTCTGCAAAACATACTAGTGGGCATTTGAACCAGCAACCTCTGGCTTGATAATCATTTCATTTCCCTGCTGCGCACTGGTAAAAAATAGTTATTCGCCACTACATTTCTTCAGATGTTGGTCTATGGCTGCACAGGTTGCAGTAGACATTCAGTTCTACTTGTCTTTGTTGTGGTTCTCCAGCTTCATTCCCAAGGTAAACAACTCCTGTCAACAGATAGGATGTTTCTGCATTACAACACCAACACCAACACATTTTCAAACTGTAGTTGTTTGGTTTGCTTGGTATGTATTGCCAGAACAGACCGCACCCTCAGACATCCATCAGTTGCTATGTGGGATATGTGCTGCTGCAAAAACAAGATCCAAAAATCTCTTAATGGGTGCCGACTAATCAATCACTCTTCTCTCCTGTCTGTAGTGGGTAGAGTGCCCGACTAGGACTGGGGAGACCCAAGCTCAAATCCCCATTCCGCCATGATACTAGCTGGGTGACTCTGGGCCAGTCATTTCTCTCTCAGCCTAACCTACTTCACAGGGTTGTTGTGAGGAGAAACTGATGCTAGGCTCCTTGGATGAAGAGCAGGATATAAAATGTTTTTTAAAAAGTGACTTTATCAGTGAACCTACATACTACTACTATGAATATAAGTTACATAACTTGCAATGGACTCAAATCCTTGCAGGCTCACCATTGCACAGAAGTAGGGTGCCCTGAATGTGCTTCCCACAGTCCCTGCAGTGTTTCATGATTGTCATGAAACACACTATCCATGACTAGCATGCCAAGATATGTTTTCAGTTTCATTAGGTCGAAGGATTTCCTCATGAGTGTTCTGCGAGGATGATGTGAAAAATATCTTCTGTGACCACAAGTATAAAGGTTTCCTCTTGGATGTGTCTGATAGTTTCACATGCTGCTCCTGCATGTTCACATATGATGTTTTTATTGAGACAGTGATAGACCGGTTGAGATCATCTACTGCCATTCCTGACCATCATCTAACCTCTAATTTTTTTAATCAGTGAGTGGAATGAGTTTTGTTTTGGGAAGCATTATCAAAGCAGTGTGCACATATGTGCATTATTATGTGCCACTAAAGATAACATATGCACACACCATAAATATGGAAGAAGGAGATAAGTGTATTTTACAATTACATTCTATTCATAAAATTGTATTTTAACTTTTTCCACTTCACACTTAAGGATAATATTTTTAATTTAGTGCTTTTGGTTACAATCCTATACCCACTTACCTGACTAGGAGTAAACCCCATTGAACTCAATGAGACTTACTTCAGAGTAGACGTGCATGGAATGAATTGAATTGTATTGATTACTCAAACAACCATATCAAACCACTGTGGATCTAAAAACAAGGCAGAAGCAGAGCAGAAATATTTAAATCTAAAGAAGACCATGAGTCTAAAAATAAGATAATCATAAACCAAGGCTATTTAAAACTAAAAACAAGGTATGCACTATGAATCATGGTAATTCAGTGGTCTCGAAGGTCATCTAGCCCAACCCACAACTTAAGCTGCATGTGAGAGATCAAGTATTCTTTTGTTTTGACTTGTGGAGGGTGTGTAGAAGCAGTACACTATGTGACTCATTGAAAATGCTTTGGGCTAGCTAGCATTGCTAAAAGTAAATACTCTTTTAACGACTATGAGACCCTGGCAGAGTTAAGAGGTTGGATGATGGTGCAGATATTTGCTGCCCCTGCTTGTCAAACATTTTCTCTTGTCTTTATTGCAGTTCCAGTATTTATATATTTTCTAAAGGTCTGATGTACCACTACTTGAAATGTGAAATTTGATCCTCATTAGCATATCCAAGTTCTTTTCCTTCAGTCTGTTTCATGTGTTGGTTTGGATGTTATTCATAAGGCTGAAACCATGCTCACAATCAGCACTTGAAGCCTGAAAAGTTGCACATATATCCACCAGTTGAGAAATGACACATGTTTATTCCAGATATTGTATAGTGAAAGTCACAGTGTCCTGGGAATTTTTCAACCACTTTGCTTCACATTTCTCTGCAATTATGAATTTATATACATAGTATTGGTTCAGAATGAACTCCTTCTCCCCCTTGGTGTTTTCAGAAGAGGAATGCACTTGACTAACATCCAAGATGTTTCTGTATTTGTCCACTAGCTTGCTGATATTTTCAGTGCCATACTCGTAACTGATTTGCTGTGGTGAAAAAGAGAGGAAATCAAATGCTTTCCGTTCTTTTAGTTCATTTTCTGGAAATCTTATGGTCAGATGGTCTCACAGTCACAGTAGGGATATGAAGTGTAGAACAGATCCACCACTAAACCCTTCTTTTCTTGTGTTTTATGCAATAGGATTTTTCACAGTGTCACTCCAAAACAGTGTTTCTGCAAGATATTGCACTCTTATCTTATGGAATTTTGCCCTTGCTAGCTATATAGCTTCAACTGTTGTTAGAGAGCTTTTCTGGAAATGTTTATACAGTTCAGCGAATTCATATAATACATCATTCAATGCTGCAAGAGTGATATGATAATTAGGGTTAGAGAGCTTCATCAGGCAGTACTTTGCAAATGGGTCATTTTCTAAGACTTCATGTTCAAAGTATTTAAAAGCAATCTCATAATTGTGCATCAAAGCATTTACAGCAAAAATATCTAGAAAGCCTCCTCACCTCATTCAGAGATTTCAATGATACAGTCTCATTTTCTGCAACTTTTTCAATTTCCTCAAACTGTCCTTTTCAAACTATGGATTTGTATGAATAACTGGCCTTTAAAAGTGTGTCTGTTTCCTTCATCATTGGTACTTTTTTCCACTCACCAACCAACCCTAGATCTTTGTGATGAGCCAATGTGGAATGCACTGCTTCAGTTATGTGGCAACACCATTGTCTTCCCCCTAGCATAACAGAAGCACCGTCTGAAGCAAACATCACCATTTTCATCATGTCTACCCTGTTCAGAGTATAAAAATCTTTTACAGCAGCTGTAATAGCTTCTGCATTGCAAGAAGTCAGGTCAATAATCCCACCAAATACTGTCTGGTCCACTGCAGCAGATGTTGCATCTCTGAACTTGAAGTACGATATAAACATTTTGGATACAGAAATATCTGTGCTTTCATCAGTAATAAGGGATATGATAGGAAGACCCACAAATACCTGACATGACCTCTGCATGTACAACAGCATTGATTCCAAAAACTCAAAAGCATAATTTTTGCTGTGCCAGCTCAGTGGTATCTGCATATACTTTCCAGTCATAGGCGGAATTGGGGGGGGGGGCAGGCAGGGCACGTGCCCTAGGCGCCACTGAGGTGGGGGCGCCACACCAGTTCCTGCCACCCCCACCCCATTGCCCACCTGCCCAGCCCCAGGGCTCCTCAGCCACTTGCCTCCAGCTCCAGCCTAGGATCGGCGAGGCCTAGGATTGGAGCAGCCTGCAAACTGCAGAGCTCTTCTCTCCCTGCCTCTCAGCTGATCGATGGGTGGGCGGGGCTTCCAGAGAGGCCTCCGAGTAGGCCTCCCTGAAGCCTGAACTTGGCAGGCCCCAGCAAGCCAGGAAAGAGGCTGGCAGAGCTCCCTGCAGCAGACCCTCCCTGCAGCACACCAGACCATCCAGCACAGCTTTTGCAAGGTAGGCTGTGAATTCCGTTTTGTGGTTACCCCCGTATATAGAGATCTGCTTGCCATAGGGCTTTGATATGGGTGTTGGGGCAAGACTGAGAAGTCTCTGAATATTTAATTTAAAACAGACTGAAAAATGTGCTGGCTTTAAAAACAAAAACTATCTAAGGCCTATAAGTGGCTTGTTTCATGTCAGAAAATTACAAAAACTTCTGGAACAAATATTTATTTATTCATTCTTTCTTTCATTCATTTATAAATGCACTTATGTTCAAGTTGTTTTGCAACCCAGAAGGTCTGAGTGAGAACTGTGAAGCATGTGTTGTGCTTTTATTTTATTTTATTTTTCTTGTGTGTGAACTGCTCTCCAATAACTTACAGGGACTTCAGGGTATATCTGGCCAACATGTGAATGCAGCACCTCCATTCCAGAGGAGATGTGTGTTAAAGCGCTTTAAAAGCCTCGTGTGAAAAACCTCCTGGAATCAAACTTTACTGAATTTGTTCAGAATTCTGAGAAAACAAACAGGCTCACCCTGCATGGTTGAAAGTCTCCTTTGCTAATCTGCAGCGAGGGGGCCATTTTAATAATTAGCGTTGCTAGTGTGTTCTAGGCATTAAAAGTAGCACAAATATATAGTACTCAATGTATATCACTATATACTGTGAAGTGTGCATGTGTGTATTCAGTGAAATGTATTTCCAGGCAGCATACTTATTTTGAAATATCAGACTTAAATCCTTGGGGGCCTGGGATGTGTGGAGGCCCTGGACTTTGAGGGGCTGGGGGCCCATTTTAAAATCTCATCTTGGCCCATTCTACCCTCTTGGTGTCAAAGTAAGCAATAGTGTGGTGAATGCACATATACCCCATCATGAGCCAACAGTCATCATAAGACAAAGGCTGGCAGGAATCATTCACTGGTTTATAGACCCCACCACCACCTTCTTCTTCTTCCCCTATTTTGCTAGTGGCTATTTGGGCAGGTGATCCTCTAGGACAAAGTCATGTTTTTTAAAAAGAATGAGATGAGACAGAGAAAATGACACTTGGAATCCTTGCAGAACTCCTGACTGTTGTTCTAAGTCTTTTACAAAGATGGCTCATGTTTTCAGGTTTTGATCAACAACCATGTCTAGATGGTACAGTGTTCCTTTTAATAAGGATTTCCAGATATTGTTGACTACAAGTCCCATCATTCCTGTTTGAACAGGGGCGCAATTTCAGTGCTTGCCCTAGGCGCTATTTTCCCTAGTTACGCCTCTGTTTCCAATGTAACCATTTATAGTTTGCACAGAGTTCATGGAATTGTTCATCTGTACTGCAAGCAGAACAGTTAATGAAGAAGTTTAATTTATTTTGGCTTTGAACATTGTCTTTCCATCAGTTCCAGTTTCTTCTCTCTGTCAGTCTTGGTTTGTAACAGCATACTTCACAAGCCAGATGGATCAGAGTTTCTGCTCCTAAGAATATGTACAACAGATTCATGACTTCTGGTTGATAAGTCCCTCTTCAGGTAGTCCAGCTTTCACCCCCTTCCCCTTTTTTGTCACTAGATATTTTGGCTTCAGCATATATTTTGCAAACCAAGCCTGTATCTGCATTGTGCTGGAATATTTATCTCAGTTTTACATAAATCTTGCCTTTAGATTTGTGAAATTCGGTTTATACTTTTTCACTCGGCCACTTTCCTTTGAACAAAAGACAGCATTTATTAGGTTTTGGGCCTTTGCTAGATGATGCCATTTGTGTTTAGGCGTGGCTGTTAAAAAGGTAAGCTTCTGCTAAAAAATCTTCAGCTCCCCACGGGGGGGTGGGTAGAGTGCATTCAGTATGGCTTGCATACAGGTATTAATTCAACTAGAATTCATGCATGATCTTAAGTTTGTTTTTTGCGAACCCAGACCCAAATAATGACAGATCACGGTTAATTGGAAGAAACTAGAGCCACTTTGTTAAATAATTACAAAACTGCAATGAGGAACTGAACTAAAGTGTGGGTATCCCTTATGTGGGCCAATCTCATAGGAGGTATGCCCAAAGGAGGGTGAAGGACTGGGCTTTGATTAGGCTCCGAACCAGTCCGAACTGTATCTCGACCACAAGGTATATGCAGTATTGAAATTTACCTATTCATGCCCCCCGCAAAGCTACTCTTCACCCCCTTTTCAGCTTCAGTAGTGATAACGGGCAAGCAAGGGGTGGAGTTGCATGCCCAACCCAAGAAGCAAGCACAGGAGCCACCATTTTTGTCCCCTGTTATGTGTTGTGGGTGAACGGTGGGGCGGAGTTGTGTGCCCGACCCAAGAAGCAAGCACACGGGCTGCCATTTTTGTCCCCCATTACGTGTTGCGGGTGGACCAATCAGAGCCCAGGAGCACCTGCATAAGCAGCCAGTTCCATTCCTTCTCAGTTGCTTTGTGGGAAGGCACCCTCTTGCCTGTCCCTTGACTCAATGGGGGATATTTTGGTCACATTTTGGGGTCAAGTAGGTATTATTTGTGTCTCAGCTGATTGGCTATGCTTGGGGCCCTTTTTCATCTACTTCTAACTGACTTTGTTAAGGTTGCCACTGGTCACTTTACAGATGAGTGCAGGTCAGAGTAGGTTAATTTGCAATGGTGTTGGGCTGGAGGGCTGTTATGGTGAATGGGAATACAGAGGAAGGCTTGGTGATCATGCGACTCTCAGGCTGGATCCACTCAGATGCATGCCAGCGAATGCCACTCAGTGCCTTGTGACCTGGGTTGAAGTGGGCTGTCCAGTGCATCCCCTCGTCGAGGGTAACTTGACAAATTCAATATTTTGAAAGCATTTGTAAGATTTGTGCATAAAGATATAGTTATAGATAGGAATGCTACATTAACTTTTCCTTTTCTGTCTTATCTCTGTCCTCTGTTCTGTCTTACCTCTGTTCCCTCCCAGGAAGCACAACAAAATACCAATTTCATAGAAGGAAAAGTGAGAAGTTAATGGAAAGGGATTTCCACCACTTCATTTTCCCATAGCACACATTCAAGTAGACTATATTTTATCCAAACTCAAACACCATTTCTATTTTTTCCCCTTACACTAGTGTAAGAAAAGCCAGTGATTATTCATGCACCAGAAATGCATTTTTTTTTCAAAATAAACTGTAACAAAACATTTATTATTTGTTTTTTACAGGCACTGTTAAAAATACACAAACTGCAATGCACATGTTTTCTGCATTTGGGTTGACTTGACTTCCCCCACCCTTTTAAAAGTTACAGAATAGGCTGATGTTCCACAGATGAAGCATTTAAACCTCCCTGCCAATCAAGGACTCAGAAGGGAAGAGCTACTGCTTCATTAAGCAATAATATGAAATAGCAGATACCTGAACCGCTTCTCTTTCTTCCCACCTCCATCTTTCCTCCTCTGTATCATTGGGCCTTATTGTAAGACAGAATTGGGTACTATGTGGCCTTCCAGATTTATTTAATAACTTTTGAAATTAATTGATAACTGCTCTAGTTCCACATAAAACCAATGAAATAACAAAACCTTCACAAAGGTAGCAACAATTCCCACAGAAATGCCCTCTGTTGGTGTCCCTTATGCTCTCTCACAACTCTGGATGTTTCCAGCTACAAATTGCCCGCCCCTCATCCCACCCCCAGGGTCAGATGCAATCATAATTACACCTGAGCCTTACTTCCTCATATTTGCCAACTGTTGGCCCATAAGGTAACTCAGGAGAACCTCTGCCATCTGATTAGCTGCTTTGCCCCTTTCAGTTACTCATCAGACATAACAAAAATGAAAGGTGCAGATTGTAAAATAAACCATATATTTCAAATTAGTTCTGTAGCCAAAAGATAGGGTAACCAGTTTTCATTGTAGTAATCCTAGTAGCACTTCACAACATCAGATGTGGGGAAACGCTTCTTTCCACATGTGTATAATTTATTTCTAGAATTCAGGCACAGGATGGCCACTAGCCTAGATAGCTTTAAAAGGGGACTACGTATATTCATGGAGGACAAGTCTATTAATGGCTACCAGTCATGATGGTGAGATGGAACTTCCAGGTTCTGAGGCAGTATGTACCACACTATTTTTTTGCTTACAAGAGGTAAGCATGAGGTAGCTTGAGTGAGAAACAATTTATTCAAGCCTGGTGGTGGTGGGTGGAGGTTCTTTGTGGTTGAGTGGTGGATACAGCCACCTGTTTTTCCACTGTGTGAAATGCAAATAGATTAGGGACACGGAGAGCAAATTAGATAAGCATTAAGGAAGCATCTTTGACTATAAACTCTGCCTGTGGCAGGACGTGGTAGCACTATTTCGACTGTGCTACCACAGGCAGCCCGGAGGGATTCTCCTGTCTCCAAAGCACCATTGAGTGCAGGACTGTCCCTAGGGGATTTCACTGCAGAGCCCCGAGAGAAGCAGCTGCAGCACCTGAAATCTCCTTTGGCAAGGTGGGGAAGTGGTAGGCGGGCGGGATCCCCTTGCCCCTTGAGGCAGCATAAGCCCCTGCCAGCCGCCAGCCAGCAAAAAGAAGAAATCAATTATTTTTGCATTGAATTGTTTTTATGCAAACCACTCTCCATTTCCAGTTCCATATAGCTCTTCCCCCCTTTCAACACCAAAAAGGCCAGTTCCTAGTAGGGAATACATTTGCCCTTAGCAGTTACTTAGCCTTCAGTATCCCACAGCCCCTGAGCACATTGTGAACTCTAAGAAAAACAATTCTGCCCAGCAGCTGCTGTGGCACCCCTGCTGCACTGCCAAGCCAGCCACCAACGAGCTCACAGCAGGGATAGAAGCGGAAGCAGCTGCTCCACCAGATCATACCCCTGCCTGCCCTGATCTGCAATATATTTGTGCCCAGTCTCCACCCCCCTCCATCTCCTTGTATACCACAGCTGCTGCTGCTACTGGCACCACTGCTGGGCTGCTTCCTCTTTCTCCTCAGTCATCCAGCGAAAGTTAGATCCTTGAAAGGTAAAGAGGAAGCCTGGTGGAGAGGAGGGATTGAAGTAGCCAGAGCCCGGTAGAAAAGCAGTTAAACTTGCAGAGTACAAGGCTAGCCAATGACAGCATTGGTGGGTGAGGCCAGCAGAAGCTGGCCAAGAAGTACTTGTAAAGCTAAGTGGAAGAGAAGCGGCCATGCATGGAGACTGAAACAAACTGAAACTGAAACAAAGTGCCTCTTTTAAAAGGGAATTCTTGCCAGATACCCCTTTACAAGTATAACCCCAAACTGGTCCATGTACCAGTTTGGCCCAGTTCGATGGGTGGGCCGAACCAAAACCAGTTTGGCCAGAACTGGACCCGACCAGGTTGGTTTGAATCCGTTCCAGATTCGAACCAAACTGGCCAAGCTGGTTCCATGCACACCCCTACCCCAATGGAAAAAGTCTACATAGTTTGTGGTGGTTTTCTTCCCAATTGGTATAACATTGGGCTGGATTAGAAATTATCCCAGTGGAGAAAGTCCATGAAGTTTGACGTGGTTTTCTACCCTGTCTCATATTTTTATTAATAATGGAAATAGCAAAATTGGTGAGTTGCATAGCGGCCAAGTGCAGGTAACAGTGTTCTGGAAGCATATAGTGGGAGTACAGGGGTTTGCATGGTTATGCTACATTTATGAATTTACCCCATGATTCAGGATGAGGATTAAACTTTATGCAAACATGTGAAAGACTATTCTTTACATGTCAACAATGTTGTTTCAAGTAAATAGAAATTGTCATATTTAATGCATTTAATCATTCTATTGGAAATGTAGTAGACAAGAATAGTTAACTGTTGGGGTTAACTATGTTTGTAGCAAGGAAGAAAACTTATAAAACAGAACAAGAATTGGTTTAAAATAGAAGCTGAAAATGTTGGAATAACGAGTGGCTATGATTCAACTAACATTAGTTGTGGACAAACCCCATTGAAACTAATGCACCAAATTAGTCATGGTTAACTTTAAGTCTTGTTACTCTCAATAGGTAGCATCCATGGTGATACTGGTGCAATCGTCCTAATCCAAGCAATATTTATCATTTTCTCCTCATCACAGCAACCCCCGTGCAGCCTCCAAGGTTGCTCCTATGAGTTGAGAGACTCTCGGCAATAGTGCAGGATGTGACATGAGTGGCTGTGGGGGGAGGAGGTATTCCCAGGGAACTGGGGGGAAACAACTAATGCAAATGGAGCTCTGCTTGGTGAAGGGTTTTTTCCTGGGGATTCACCCCTCCAGTTTTAGCTACCTACACCACATCCTACAGAGAGGCTAAGAATGTGCTCCCTTAGGAATAGCTCTTAGGGAACTCTGGGGTCTGCAGTAAGGTAGAGAAAGCAGAGAAAATGACTTCTGCTAGTGCTCATGTACTAGTGGCACTGCGGGTGCGATCCAATGGGTCTTAATCAAGAATGGCTAACTGGAGTGGTGTGTGTGTGCACTTTATTGTTTCTTGGGCTAAAATGGAATATCTTGGATGATGGCTGTATATTGGTATATAGTGTATCACATAGGTCTGTCTGTGGAAAGTATCAATTTAAATATTGTCTCCTTTGATAGATACAAGAATTAGAAATAAATTTGATTAGAAACAAAAATTAAAGACAACATCCAAAGACCTACCATGCTGAATTAAAAAACATGTCTGAGACTGATGTGACATTTGCAGTATCTTGTGCTCTCTTAGTCAGGAGCAAATGTCACTGTATTCAGTGGTTAATGTGTTGCACAGACTTATGAGGGTGGAGCAAGAGCTCCGTTCTTACAAGCAGCCAGTGAACTAACTGCAGGCAAAGTTTGGCTCACAGCATAGTATGGGCAGAGGAGAAAGCAATGTTTTTGCTTCTCTCCCCACTCCACAAAAGCCCTTTTCATATCCAGGAATATGTTTGTGAGCACTTATGGACCTATGCCCTCACAGACATATTCCTAGATGCAAAAAAGGTATTTTATGGCAAGGGAAGAGATGTGAAAACTTCTTCCCCCATCCCACACCATCTGTCCTACAAGCCAGGTCTCATCAGCAGTTAGTTTAGTGGCACCTTGCAGGAGCAGAGCTCTTCTTCTGCCCTCGTAAGTCTGTGCAGAAGAGCAGACAGTGGCGCTTATTTCCAGATAAGTGTACATGGAATTGTGTCCTAGAATTGCTGCATTAAACATTTGTTATTCAAGTGTAATTTTACTGAAATCAGTAAAATTCTATCTCTTGCTTATAGCTTCAGTGTTAATAATAAAAGGCATCCCGATATTCCTATAAATCTACTAACATAGGAGAAATCATGTAATTGTTTTTCCTTCAAACAACCCTTCTCTTGTTGCACTATATTCTCTTAAAATGTCTAATGTGCTTTATTGTCAAAAACATTTTTTCTACTGTTCAGAATGTTGTAATGAAAAATTAATTTTGTGACATAATGTATTAGCTGTATTGTTCTGACACTTTCCCCCTCCCCCAGTGGGTATATTGCTTACTTACTAAGGTATTTTGTTTAACCTGCTGTTAATTTGCATAGATAGATTCAGACTGTATATTTTTGTTCATTATACACCTATATGACCAAAGGAGTATTTGAGACAAATGCAGTCATGGGTTGGCTAATCAGGCTGAACATGAGAAATATACCGTTAAAAAGAATGCAGGGGCACACTTTGATATTTCTTCGCTAATATTCTGTTGATTTCAATCTTTTATTTTGGAGATAGATATTCATTCTACACTATAATAATTTATGTGGCTGACATCTGCATTGATTCTATACTTTCACTGTACAGAAAAGGGATGATTTTT